>NC_085138.1:216329195-216444529 GCF_035046485.1 Aedes albopictus
TAAAATTAAATTAAAATTAAATTAAAATTAAATTAAAATTACATTAAAATTGAATTAAAATTAAATTAAAATTAAATTAAAATTAAATTAAAATTAAATTAAAATTAAATTAAAATTAAATTAAAATTAAATTAAAATTAAATTAAAATTAAATTAAAATTAAATTAAAATTAAATTAAAATTAAATTAAAATTAAATTAAAATTAAATTAAAATTAAATTAAAATTAAATTAAAATTAAATTAAAATTAAATTAAAATTAAATTAAAATTAAATTAAAATTAAATTAAAATTAAATTAAAATTAAATTAAAATTAAATTAAAATTAAATTAAAATTAAATTAAAATTAAATTAAAATTAAATTAAAATTAAATTAAAATTAAATTAAAATTAAATTAAAATTAAATTAAAATTAAATTAAAATTAAATTAAAATTAAATTAAAATTAAATTAAAATTAAATTAAAATTAAATTAAAATTAAATTAAAATTAAATTAAAATTAAATTAAAATTAAATTAAAATTAAATTAAAATTAAATTAAAATTAAATTAAAATTAAATTAAAATTAAATTAAAATTAAATTAAAATTAAATTAAAATTAAATTAAAATTAAATTAAAATTAAATTAAAATTAAATTAAAATTAAATTAAAATTAAATTAAAATTAAATTAAAATTAAATTAAAATTAAATTAAAATTAAATTAAAATTAATTAAAATTGAATTAAAATTAAATTAAAATTAAATTAAAATTAAATTAAAATTAAATTAAAATTAAATTAAAATTAAATTAAAATTAAATTAAAATTAAATTAAAATTAAATTAAAATTAAATTAAAATTAAATTAAAATTAAATTAAAATTAAATTAAAATTAAATTAAAATTAAATTAAAATTAAATTAAAATTAAATTAAAATTAAATTAAAATTAAATTAAAATTAAATTAAAATTAAATTAAAATTAAATTAAAATTAAATTAAAATTAAATTAAAATTAAATTAAAATTAAATTAAAATTAAATTAAAATTAAATTAAAATTAAATTAAAATTAAATTAAAATTAAATTAAAATTAAATTAAAATTAAATTAAAATTAAATTAAAATTAAATTAAAATTAAATTAAAATTAAATTAAAATTAAATTAAAATTAAATTAAAATTAAATTAAAATTAAATTAAAATTAAATTAAAATTAAATTAAAATTAAATTAAAATTAAATTAAAATTAAATTAAAATTAAATTAAAATTAAATTAAAATTAAATTAAAATTAAATTAAAATTAAATTAAAATTAAATTAAAATTAAATTAAAATTAAATTAAAATTAAATTAAAATTAAATTAAAATTAAATTAAAATTAAATTAAAATTAAATTAAAATTAAATTAAAATTAAATTAAAATTAAATTAAAATTAAATTAAAATTAAATTAAAATTAAATTAAAATTAAATTAAAATTAAATTAAAATTAAATTAAAATTAAATTAAAATTAAATTAAAATTAAATTAAAATTAAATTAAAATTAAATTAAAATTAAATTAAAATTAAATTAAAATTAAATTAAAATTAAATTAAAATTAAATTAAAATTAAATTAAAATTAAATTAAAATTAAATTAAAATTAAATTAAAATTAAATTAAAATTAAATTAAAATTAAATTAAAATTAATTAAAATTAAATTAAAATTAAATTAAAATTAAATTAAAATTAAATTAAAATTAAATTAAAATTAAATTAAAATTAAATTAAAATTAAATTAAAATTAAATTAAAATTAAATTAAAATTAAATTAAAATTAAATTAAAATTAAATTAAAATTAAATTAAAATTAAATTAAAATTAAATTAAAATTAAATTAAAATTAAATTAAAATTAAATTAAAATTAAATTAAAATTAAATTAAAATTAAATTAAAATTAAATTAAAATTAAATTAAAATTAAATTAAAATTAAATTAAAATTAAATTAAAATTAAATTAAAATTAAATTAAAATTAAATTAAAATTAAATTAAAATTAAATTAAAATTAAATTAAAATTAAATTAAAATTAAATTAAAATTAAATTAAAATTAAATTAAAATTAAATTAAAATTAAATTAAAATTAAATTAAAATTAAATTAAAATTAAATTAAAATTAAATTAAAATTAAATTAAAATTAAATTAAAATTAAATTAAAATTAAATTAAAATTAAATTAAAATTAAATTAAAATTAAATTAAAATTAAATTAAAATTAAATTAAAATTAAATTAAAATTAAATTAAAATTAAATTAAAATTAAATTAAAATTACATTAAAATTGAATTAAAATTAAATTAAAATTAAATTAAAATTAAATTAAAATTAAATTAAAATTAAATTAAAATTAAATTAAAATTAAATTAAAATTAAATTAAAATTAAATTAAAATTAAATTAAAATTAAATTAAAATTAAATTAAAATTAAATTAAAATTAAATTAAAATTAAATTAAAATTAAATTAAAATTAAATTAAAATTAAATTAAAATTAAATTAAAATTAAATTAAAATTAAATTAAAATTAAATTAAAATTAAATTAAAATTAAATTAAAATTAAATTAAAATTAAATTAAAATTAAATTAAAATTAAATTAAAATTAAATTAAAATTAAATTAAAATTAAATTAAAATTAAATTAAAATTAAATTAAAATTAAATTAAAATTAAATTAAAATTAAATTAAAATTAAATTAAAATTAAATTAAAATTAATTAAAATTAAATTAAAATTAAATTAAAATTAAATTAAAATTAAATTAAAATTAAATTAAAATTAAATTAAAATTAAATTAAAATTAAATTAAAATTAAATTAAAATTAAATTAAAATTAAATTAAAATTAAATTAAAATTAAATTAAAATTAAATTAAAATTAAATTAAAATTAAATTAAAATTAAATTAAAATTAAATTAAAATTAAATTAAAATTAAATTAAAATTAAATTAAAATTAAATTAAAATTAAATTAAAATTAAATTAAAATTAAATTAAAATTAAATTAAAATTAAATTAAAATTACATTAAAATTGAATTAAAATTAAATTAAAATTAAATTAAAATTAAATTAAAATTAAATTAAAATTAAATTAAAATTAAATTAAAATTAAATTAAAATTAAATTAAAATTAAATTAAAATTAAATTAAAATTAAATTAAAATTAAATTAAAATTAAATTAAAATTAAATTAAAATTAAATTAAAATTAAATTAAAATTAAATTAAAATTAAATTAAAATTAAATTAAAATTAAATTAAAATTAAATTAAAATTAAATTAAAATTAAATTAAAATTAAATTAAAATTAAATTAAAATTAAATTAAAATTAAATTAAAATTAAATTAAAATTAAATTAAAATTAAATTAAAATTAAATTAAAATTAAATTAAAATTAAATTAAAATTAAATTAAAATTAAATTAAAATTAAATTAAAATTAAATTAAAATTAAATTAAAATTAAATTAAAATTAAATTAAAATTAAATTAAAATTAAATTAAAATTAAATTAAAATTAAATTAAAATTAAATTAAAATTAAATTAAAATTAAATTAAAATTAAATTAAAATTAAATTAAAATTAAATTAAAATTAAATTAAAATTAAATTAAAATTAAATTAAAATTAAATTAAAATTAAATTAAAATTAAATTTAAATTAAATTTAAATTAAATTAAAATTAAATTAAAATTAAATTAAAATTAAATTAAAATTAAATTTAAATTAAATTAAAATTAAATTTAAATTAAATTTAAATTAAATTTAAATTAAATTAAAATTAAATTAAAATTAAATTAAAATTAAATTAAAATTAAATTAAAATTAAATTAAAATTAAATTAAAATTAAATTAAATTAAATTAAAATTAAATTAAAATTAAATTAAAATTAAATTAAAATTAAATTAAAATTAAATTAAAATTAAATTAAAATTAAATTAAAATTAAATTAAAATTAAATTAAAATTAAATTAAAATTAAATTAAAATTAAATTAAAATTAAATTAAAATTAAATTAAAATTAAATTAAAATTAAATTAAAATTAAATTAAAATTAAATTAAAATTAAATTAAAATTAAATTAAAATTAAATTAAAATTAAATTAAAATTAAATTAAAATTAAATTAAAATTAAATTAAAATTAAATTAAAATTAAATTAAAATTAAATTAAAATTAAATTAAAATTAAATTAAAATTAAATTAAAATTAAATTAAAATTAAATTAAAATTAAATTAAAATTAAATTAAAATTAAATTAAAATTAAATTAAAATTAAATTAAAATTAAATTAAAATTAAATTAAAATTAAATTAAAATTAAATTAAAATTAAATTAAAATTAAATTAAAATTAAATTAAAATTAAATTAAAATTAAATTAAAATTAAATTAAAATTAAATTAAAATTAAATTAAAATTAAATTAAAATTAAATTAAAATTAAATTAAAATTAAATTAAAATTAAATTAAAATTAAATTAAAATTAAATTAAAATTAAATTAAAATTAAATTAAAATTAAATTAAAATTAAATTAAAATAAATTAAAATTAAATTAAATTAAAATTAAATTAAAATTAAATTAAAATTAAATTAAAATTAAATTAAAATTAAATTAAAATTAAATTAAAATTAAATTAAAATTAAATTAAAATTAAATTAAAATTAAATTAAAATTAAATTAAAATTAAATTAAAATTAAATTAAAATTAAATTAAAATTAAATTAAAATTAAATTAAAATTAAATTAAAATTAAATTAAAATTAAATTAAAATTAAATTAAAATTAAATTAAAATTAAATTAAAATTAAATTAAAATTAAATTAAAATTAAATTAAAATTAAATTAAAATTAAATTAAAATTAAATTAAAATTAAATTAAAATTAAATTAAAATTAAATTAAAATTAAATTAAAATTAAATTAAAATTAAATTAAAATTAAATTAAAATTAAATTAAAATTAAATTAAAATTAAATTAAAATTAAATTAAAATTAAATTAAAATTAAATTAAAATTAAATTAAAATTAAATTAAAATTAAATTAAAATTAAATTAAAATTAAATTAAAATTAAATTAAAATTAAATTAAAATTAAATTAAAATTAAATTAAAATTAAATTAAAATTAAATTAAAATTAAATTAAAATTAAATTAAAATTAAATTAAAATTAAATTAAAATTAAATTAAAATTAAATTAAAATTAAATTAAAATTAAATTAAAATTAAATTAAAATTAAATTAAAATTAAATTAAAATTAAATTAAAATTAAATTAAAATTAAATTAAAATTAAATTAAAATTAAATTAAAATTAAATTAAAATTAAATTAAAATTAAATTAAAATTAAATTAAAATTAAATTAAAATTAAATTAAAATTAAATTAAAATTAAATTAAAATTAAATTAAAATTAAATTAAAATTAAATTAAAATTAAATTAAAATTAAATTAAAATTAAATTAAAATTAAATTAAAATTAAATTAAAATTAAATTAAAATTAAATTAAAATTAAATTAAAATTAAATTAAAATTAAATTAAAATTAAATTAAAATTAAATTAAAATTAAATTAAAATTAAATTAAAATTAAATTAAAATTAAATTAAAATTAAATTAAAATTAAATTAAAATTAAATTAAAATTAAATTAAAATTAAATTAAAATTAAATTAAAATTAAATTAAAATTAAATTAAAATTAAATTAAAATTAAATTAAAATTAAATTAAAATTAAATTAAAATTAAATTAAAATTAAATTAAAATTAAATTAAAATTAAATTAAAATTAAATTAAAATTAAATTAAAATTAAATTAAAATTAAATTAAAATTAAATTAAAATTAAATTAAAATTAAATTAAAATTAAATTAAAATTAAATTAAAATTAAATTAAAATTAAATTAAAATTAAATTAAAATTAAATTAAAATTAAATTAAAATTAAATTAAAATTAAATTAAAATTAAATTAAAATTAAATTAAAATTAAATTAAAATTAAATTAAAATTAAATTAAAATTAAATTAAAATTAAATTAAAATTAAATTAAAATTAAATTAAAATTAAATTAAAATTAAATTAAAATTAAATTAAAATTAAATTAAAATTAAATTAAAATTAAATTAAAATTAAATTAAAATTAAATTAAAATTAAATTAAAATTAAATTAAAATTAAATTAAAATTAAATTAAAATTAAATTAAAATTAAATTAAAATTAAATTAAAATTAAATTAAAATTAAATTAAAATTAAATTAAAATTAAATTAAAATTAAATTAAAATTAAATTAAAATTAAATTAAAATTAAATTAAAATTAAATTAAAATTAAATTAAAATTAAATTAAAATTAAATTAAAATTAAATTAAAATTAAATTAAATTAAATTAAAATTAAATTAAAATTAAATTAAAATTAAATTAAAATTAAATTAAAATTAAATTAAAATTAAATTAAAATTAAATTAAAATTAAATTAAAATTAAATTAAAATTAAATTAAAATTAAATTAAAATTAAATTAAAATTAAATTAAAATTAAATTAAAATTAAATTAAAATTAAATTAAAATTAAATTAAAATTAAATTAAAATTAAATTAAAATTAAATTAAAATTAAATTAAAATTAAATTAAAATTAAATTAAAATTAAATTAAAATTAAATTAAAATTAAATTAAAATTAAATTAAAATTAAATTAAAATTAAATTAAAATTAAATTAAAATTAAATTAAAATTAAATTAAAATTAAATTAAAATTAAATTAAAATTAAATTAAAATTAAATTAAAATTAAATTAAAATTAAATTAAAATTAAATTAAAATTAAATTAAAATTAAATTAAAATTAAATTAAAATTAAATTAAATTAAATTAAAATTAAATTAAAATTAAATTAAAATTAAATTAAAATTAAATTAAAATTAAATTAAAATAAAATTAAAATAAAATTAAAATAAAATTAAAATTAAATTAAAATTAAATTAAAATAAATTAAAATTAAATTAAAATAAATTAAAATTAAATTAAAATTAAAATTAAATTAAAATTAAATTAAAATTAAATTAAAATTAAATTAAAATTAAATTAAAATTAAATTAAAATTAAATTAAAATTAAATTAAAATTAAATTAAAATTAAATTAAAATTAAATTAAAATTAAATTAAAATTAAATTAAAATTAAATTAAAATTAAATTAAAATTAAATTAAAATTAAATTAAAATTAAATTAAAATTAAATTAAAATTAAATTAAAATTAAATTAAAATTAAATTAAAATTAAATTAAAATTAAATTAAAATTAAATTAAAATTAAATTAAAATTAAATTAAAATTAAATTAAAATTAAATTAAAATTAAATTAAAATTAAATTAAAATTAAATTAAAATTAAATTAAAATTAAATTAAAATTAAATTAAAATTAAATTAAAATTAAATTAAAATTAAATTAAAATTAAATTAAAATTAAATTAAAATTAAATTAAAATTAAATTAAAAATAAATTAAAAATAAATTAAAATTAAATTAAAATTAAATTAAAATTAAATTAAAATTAAATTAAAATTAAATTAAAATTAAATTAAAATTAAATTAAAATTAAATTAAAATTAAATTAAAATTAAATTAAAATTAAATTAAAATTAAATTAAAATTAAATTAAAATTAAATTAAAATTAAATTAAAATTAAATTAAAATTAAATTAAAATTAAATTAAAATTAAATTAAAATTATCAATTGGTCAATTGATGCAATGAGGATGACCCTCCCATCGCATCGTGTCTCTTCGACCTAGCAGACTTGACGATAGAGTAAATTTCTCTTCTTTTGGACGTATACGAACAACGTACGAACACACCGCAGTCAGTCGGACATTGTCCTGAAGATGGGCTAGATCTCGCCCGAAACCGGTCGACAAAAGGTAAATTTTTTAAATCTTTTCTTGACGATTGTAAGAACGATAAGTGTTGTCTTGTGTCGCGTCGCGTATTGTGTGTATCTGGTCAAGGTTGCCTTGTACGACTTCAAATAACTGGCTGCCGACCTGGGTTCAGCCACGCTGACCAACACCGTTGCCCAACAACAGGCGGACGCCCAATCTGCCCCCAAGGTTACGATAACGACGACGGATCTCAGCAGCAGCTCCACCACCATGCTCGAACAGCACCGCCAAGCCACGACCGCTGAGTCCAAGCGGGGTGAACGCAAGAGTACTCCGCGGTCACTTCTCGTCTCAAAGAAATAGTTACCAAACAACTACCCGCAAATGTACCCAAACCAACTCATCAAACGGAATTCTTGGCAGGAGCCAAGGAGTGAGCCATCGCAGAAATCACGCTGGGAACCCATCGAAAATTGGACGCCAATATGTGTATCAGGTACACGTACGGTTTGAGCGCCTAGAAGCAGAGGGTCCTCCCGAAGAATGCCGTTTTCGAGGATAGTGTCATGGATAGTGTCATCAGGCAGATCCACTCAAGTCAGACATTTTGTAGAATAACATTTATTTTTAAGCTATACACATTTTATAATAATTATATGTTCAATCAGTAGTAATCGTAATGCGTTTCTTCTAGCTAAGCCTGTAATGCATGATTATATGTACTGCGTATACAAAGCCAGCATATGTCTGTATTAACAATAGTATTAGAAATGAATCACATTCGAGTAATAAATCTACAATTTAACTTGTGTAGCTAATTTAGAGTAATGCTTGCTTTGCGTACACAGTACATATTCATGCATTATAGCTATATCTATAGCATTTTTTTTAATGAAACTACACCAACAATACAGTATGCTGTTAAATTAAATATACAGTACAATAAACAAACATTTTCATTTGATGTTATAATTTCTTGTAACATGTATGGTTAAACATGTTTTCAACAACATGGCTTGCAATTGTTGTTGCAAAAAATGAACAATATGATAACATTTTGGCTTATTGTATTGCGAAAATTTTGTTCGAGAAAAAAGCTGATTTTTTATTGTAACCTAACTTAACAGCCTATTCGCCATATTGTTAAATAGCCCAATACAATTTGCCAAGTGGTATACAGTAGACGTTCGATCAGTGCAAACGGTTTAACTGCAATGCTTTTTAACTGCAAGTCCGGTAAGTGCAACAAATTTGCAGTTATCGCACCGCCAAACGTCAAAATGGTGCGCCATGTTAGCCCTAATGAACAGTCGAGTGAATTTTTCGTTCATTTTACGTCAATTGATAACTTGTTGACACTGTCAGGCGTTGCAGTTATCGGATTTTCGTTCGCTAAGTGAAACGTAAACATGTTGCAGTTATCGAACGTCTACTGTACTACAATATAATTACACTACCACATGGAGTGATGGTGGGTATCATGCCATATTGTTCAGGAGTAGTTGCAAGTGGTTGTGGACAATATGTGAGATACTACGCTTTTTGTTCGCAACTATGCGGGTAATTAGTGGCTTTTATTGGAATCAGATAATTTGGAAATAAGGAAAGCAAATTTCAACTCAAGTGAAGATTCACGTACATCTAACGGGAATATTTTTTTGCGTGTAGGACGGCGCTTTGAGCCAGGAGGAGACGTTAGGAATCGGCGATTTGGTAAGAATACAGGGGCTGCACTAAGGAGGAGTGTTGGAGTAAAGTAGTGACAGCCCCCTGGTACCAGAATTATAATGACGATGAATGATGATGACTGATGAGATTTGTGTGAGTGTGTATGTGTATAAGTACCGACGAAGCATATTGCTGAATTGTGTTGATTGTTTTGTTTTAATCATTAGTCCGTACTACTTGTTGGAAGTTAGGTAGCGTTGAACGCTCGGGTAGCGTCGAACCTTCAGGTACGGGTTTGGAGTGTTGGAGCGAGGTAGATTTGTTGGCGTAGGTATGTTGAAGATAGTCAAATTGTATATACCTGGAATGAATAAAGAGTGTGGCGGTTGCAGATTGAGGTATCAGTCGGCAGCCGTCTAGTTTGATGGAAGATGTCTAGCGTTTTATTTTCATTGTAATTTAGAAACAGTCATCGATGGAGCTAGCCTCGCTATGGCCTTCATGGCTATGGTGGACTAGCCTCCAACAGGTTATGGGCCCAGGAGCGTGTTCCACAGCACGTATCGACCGGGAGAAGGATCGGCCGCATAAGTCGCGGAGTCGCAGCACGGGATCCTTGGGCGGATGGATTGGCTGCAACGGAGGACAGGATCCATGGGAATGTTGGCGATACGGGTCAACTGGATGACTGCTGGCTGGTCACCGGACGGAGCTCGAGGATTGTTGGATCGGATGCAGCTCGGTGGTCGCATCTGGACGAAGAGGTTGGCGAAAGGAGGAGTGATCCGGAGGACAACATGAAGGTGGAGCTCGGAGATGGACCTGGTCGGAGCTCGGAACTGGTGTAGAGCTGGTGCAAGCGTCGGAGTTGGGCCACTTGCCAAGCGTTGGAGTGAGGAGGAGCTTCGAGCCAGGAGGAGGTGATCGTGTTTCGAAGGTTGCGACGCTAAGGAGGAGTGTTGGAAGTTAGGTAGCGTTGAACGCTCGGGTAGCGTCGAACCTTCAGGTACGGGTTTGGAGTGTTGGAGCGAGGTAGATTTGTTGGCGTAGGTATGTTGAAGATAGTCAAATTGTATATACCTGGAATGAATAAAGAGTGTGGCGGTTGCAGATTGAGGTATCAGTCGGCAGCCGTCTAGTTTGATGGAAGATGTCTAGCGTTTTATTTTCATTGTAATTTAGAAACAGTCATCGATGGAGCTAGCCTCGCTATGGCCTTCATGGCTATGGTGGACTAGCCTCCAACACTACTCACTGTTTGTAAATAGATGTTGTCGATAACGCAATCGTAGAGTGTAATTAATTTGATGAATCACGAATATCCCGGGACGGCTCTTTGGTCGGTCTGTTCGCTTGTGAGACCGTGCGCTGGGATTCTAACAACAGCTTTTGTATGGTGCCAGTTTGGTGTATCTGTTACTTTTGATTTTGGCTAGATACGTCGTTTGGTTTTCTCATATATCAAAACGGTGTATCTATCAGTAAAGTTGTAAACATCAAAATAGTTAGATACGTCGTTTCGAATAATATGCTTAGTTAAGGCTTTTTACGGCATCATCAGCATCTTCAGCCATGTTGGATATGTGCCTCGAAATTTCAAAGTGATAATTCTCTGCCCCCAAAGCGAATATTCGTATGAAAAAGTATCATCCTAGCTCACTCCCAGTGATTTCGATGATACTATTTCTGCTGCGTTGCTGCAGAATTGGCAGTTTTTTTCACTTCAAAAAACGCGAGGCAATCATTGAAAAGCAAAAAGTCAATAATTCGTTTGAAAGTTCAGTGATGCATTATGACACCTTAAACAAATTAAGCAATAAATCATCAAACAGTGATGTGGATTCTTCAATTTGCTTTATGAATCATGCATGCAGCAGTTAACCCGGATTTGTTTACATTCTCGAGTTACGTCGGATTGAAAAGTTATGCTTGAATTAAGCAATAAATCATCAAACATTGATGTGGATTCTTCAATTTGCTTTATGAATCATGTATGCAGCTGTTAACCCGGATTTGTTTACATTCTCTTCTTCTTCTTCTTATTTCTGGCGAGCCGACACCGTTCGGCATCAGCTCTAGTTTAACGTCCGCCTATTTCTGGTACTTAGCCTAAACACGGACGGTCAGGGAGACATCCACACACACCTGACACCCTATACATATCGAACCCATCAACACATGGGCCGGGACCTACGGCTTTACTTCCTATCCAAGGGAAGGCGTGATCAGATATTTTTGTCTCAGAAATACCGACGGCGTCGACTAGGATTGAACCTAGACCGACTGGGGTGAGAAACAACCACGCTTACCACTACACTCAGCCAAATAACCTTAAGATTTCCATAAGGCCCAACTTATGAAACGGCCTTTCAATAATTCATAATGATTCGGATGAATTTCATAAGGTCACTATATGACGTAAAATCGTCTCACAGCTTGGCTTTTATTCATGTTTAGCAACAAGGTATTCTCAAGCGTCGGTAGCCGTGTGGATAAAACACGGGCTCGGTGATCCCGACGTTCATGGATCGAATCCAGTCTGCATCATTTTAAGATTGTTTTGTTCTTTTCATAAGTCTATCTTATGAGATTTGTCATAGCAAGCACGATCAATTTTCATAAGGTATTCTTATGGCATCCATAAGAATTAGTTATAGCAAATTTTCATAAGGTATTTCGATGAATTTCGTTAGTTTTTTTCGCTGAGTGTACACCACCGACGCCACTATGGACTTATCCACGGTCTTCTTTTTCCTCAGGATTGCTTTTTCTTTTCTTCTGTAACTGCGGGCACTGTTTACAAAAAATGACATATTCATGAACATCAAGCGACCGAAAGTTCACTGAATGTTCACCGGATCTCGCCGGATGCAAGATGTGAGCAGTGATTTTAGTAAACACGGCCCGCAGTTACCGTTTCACAGCATGCTGTCAGTTGGCATGTGACGTCATCGTGGATAAGTTCATGGACTTATCCACGGTCTTCTTTTTCCTCAGGATTGCTTTTTCTTTTCTTCTGTAACTGCGGGCACTGTTTACAAAAAATGACATATTCATGAACATCAAGCGACCGAAAGTTCACTGAATGTTCACCGGATCTCGCCGGATGCAAGATGTGAGCAGTGATTTTAGTAAACACGGCCCGCAGTTACCGTTTCACAGCATGCTGTCAGTTGGCATGTGACGTCATCGTGGATAAGTTCATGGACTTATCCACGGTCTTCTTTTTCCTCAGGATTGCTTTTTCTTTTCTTCTGTAACTGCGGGCACTGTTTACAAAAAATGACATATTCATGAACATCAAGCGACCGAAAGTTCACTGAATGTTCACCGGATCTCGCCGGATGCAAGATGTGAGCAGTGATTTTAGTAAACACGGCCCGCAGTTACCGTTTCACAGCATGCTGTCAGTTGGCATGTGACGTCATCGTGGATAAGTTCATGGACTTATCCACGGTCTTCTTTTTCCTCAGGATTGCTTTTTCTTTTCTTCTGTAACTGCGGGCACTGTTTACAAAAAATGACATATTCATGAACATCAAGCGACCGAAAGTTCACTGAATGTTCACCGGATCTCGCCGGATGCAAGATGTGAGCAGTGATTTTAGTAAACACGGCCCGCAGTTACCGTTTCACAGCATGCTGTCAGTTGGCATGTGACGTCATCGTGGATAAGTTCATGGACTTATCCACAGTCTTCTTTTTCCTCAGGATTGCTTTTTCTTTTCTTCTGTAACTGCGGGCACTGTTTACAAAAAATGACATATTCATGAACATCAAGCGACCGAAAGTTCACTGAATGTTCACCGGATCTCGCCGGATGC
Organism: Aedes albopictus; assembly: GCF_035046485.1. Taxonomy (NCBI): domain Eukaryota; kingdom Metazoa; phylum Arthropoda; class Insecta; order Diptera; family Culicidae; genus Aedes; species Aedes albopictus. The sequence continues at coordinate 216,342,580 of NC_085138.1, forward strand.
AAGATGTGAGCAGTGATTTTAGTAAACACGGCCCGCAGTTACCGTTTCACAGCATGCTGTCAGTTGGCATGTGACGTCATCGTGGATAAGTTCATGGACTTATCCACGGTCTTCTTTTTCCTCAGGATTGCTTTTTCTTTTCTTCTGTAACTGCGGGCACTGTTTACAAAAAATGACATATTCATGAACATCAAGCGACCGAAAGTTCACTGAATGTTCACCGGATCTCGCCGGATGCAAGGTGTGAGCAGTGATTTTAGTAAACACGGCCCGCAGTTACCGTTTCACAGCATGCTGTCAGTTGGCATGTGACGTCATCGTGGATAAGTTCATGGACTTATCCACAGTCTTCTTTTTCCTCAGGATTGCTTTTTCTTTTCTTCTGTAACTGCGGGCACTGTTTACAAAAAATGACATATTCATGAACATCCAGCGACTAAAAGTTCACTGGATATTCACCGGATCTCGCCGGATGCAAGATGTGAGCAGTGATTTTAGTAAACACGGCCCGCAGTTATCGTTTCACAGCATGCTGTCAGTTGGCATGTGACGTCATCGTGGATAAGTTCATGGACTTATCCACGGTCTTCTTTTTTCTCAGGATTGCTTCTTCTTTTCTTCTGTAACTGCGGGCACAGTTTACAAAAAATGACATATTCATGAACATCCAGCGACCGAAAGTTCACTGAATGTTCACCGGATGTCATCGGATGCAAGATGTGAGCAGTGATTTTAGTAAATACGGCCCGCAGTTACCGTTTCACAGAATGCTGTCAGTTGGCATGTGACGTCATCGTGGATAAGTTCATGGACTGAACTTGTCCACGATGACGTCACACGCCAACTAACAGCATGCTGTGAAACGGTAACTGCGGGCCGTGTTTACTAAAATCACTGCTCACATCTTGCATCCGGCGAGATCCGGTGAACATCCAGTGAACTTTCAGTCGCTGGATGTTCATGAATATGTCATTTTTTGTAAACATTGCCCGCAGTTAGAGAAGAAAAGAAGAAGCAATCCAGAGAGAAAAGAAGACCGTGGATAAGTTCCTTATCCATGGTCTTCTTTTTCCTCAGGATTGCTTCTTCTTTTCTTCTGTAACTGCGGGCACTGTTTACAAAAAATGACATATTCATGAACATCCAGCGACCGAAAGTTCACTGAATGTTCACCGGATGTCATCGGATGCAAGATGTGAGCAGTGATTTTAGTAAATACGGCCCGCAGTTACCGTTTCACAGCATGCTGTCAATTGGCATGTGACGTCATCGTGGATAAGTTCATGAACTTGTCCACGATGACGTCACACGCCAACTGACAGCATGCTGTGAAACGGTAACTGCGGGCCGTGTTTACTAAAATCACTGCTCACATCTTGCATCCGGCGAGATCCGGTGAGCATCCAGTGAACTTTCAGTCGCTGGATGTTCATGAATATGTCATTTTTTGTAAACATTGCCCGCAGTTAGAGAAGAAAAGAAGAAGCAATCCAGAGAGAAAAGAAGACCGTGGATAAGTTCCTTATCCATGGTCTTCTTTTTCCTCAGGATTGCTTCTTCTTTTCTTCTGTAACTGCGGGCACTGTTTACAAAAAATGACATATTCATGAACATCCAGCGACCGAAAGTTCACTGAATGTTCACCGGATGTCATCGGATGCAAGATGTGAGCAGTGATTTTAGTAAATACGGCCCGCAGTTACCGTTTCACAGCATGCTGTCAATTGGCATGTGACGTCATCGTGGATAAGTTCATGAACTTGTCCACGATGACGTCACACGCCAACTGACAGCATGCTGTGAAACGGTAACTGCGGGCCGTGTTTACTAAAATCACTGCTCACATCTTGCATCCGGCGAGATCCGGTGAGCATCCAGTGAACTTTCAGTCGCTGGATGTTCATGAATATGTCATTTTTTGTAAACATTGCCCGCAGTTAGAGAAGAAAAGAAGAAGCAATCCAGAGAGAAAAGAAGACCGTGGATAAGTCCAGAACTTATCCACGATGACGTCACACGTCAACTAACAGCATGCTGTGAAGCGGTAACTGCGGGCCGTGTTTACTAAAATCACTGCTCACATCTTGCATCCGGCGAGATCCGGTGAACATTCAGTGAACTTTCGGTCGCTGGATGTTCATGAATATGTCATTTTTTGTAAACAGTGCCCGCAGTTACAGAAGAAAAGAAAAAGCAATCCTGAGGAAAAAGAAGACCGTGGATAAGTCCATTATTTGCGTGCACTTTTGTGTGGAAAAACTCGCGCTAGTGTTCGTGTGTTGAAATGTCACTAGGAGTAGAAGAAGAGGAAGCAGATTACTTTCTTGATTTAACGACCAACTTCAACTTGGGCGGACGAGTGATTGTGGAGAATTTTCCTTATTTCTGGTTTTAGTGGAACAATCATCCTTTCAAAGTCTCTGGATAAAGCTTTTTCGGTGTTTAAAATATACATATATTGAAGGTAAGTCTAACAGAAATTACCTCTTGGTAAATATTGTACGTTTTCTTCAACGCCATCATTGCCAAGCAGGAAAAATTAAATCGATATTTTCCCTTTGTTAGTCTTTCGCTGAGAATGAGTTCGACCGAGTTCAATATTGGCCTCAACAGTGCCAAAACATCAAGCCGCGTTTTGAAGCCACCAGGTGGAGGCCATTCTGATATTTTTGGATCCCCGGAGCTAAAGGCAAACCCTCCGCGTCCGAAATACAATCAGCAGAATTCATCAAACATGAATGGCGTCATGGGCACCACGGATCCCAACATAAAAGTGGTAGAGCAGGCACAAGCTCATGATCACCAAGCTGAAGCAGAGGCACCGAACATGGCTTCCCAAGCAAAACCGACTCCGACTGCAGTCAGCAACGAATCGTCATCGCAGGATTCCGGCAACCGCGCCCGCGTCCCACCCGGAGGTTTCTCTTCGGGTCTTTGGTGAATCGGGGTGGAATGTCAACTTTCAGGGACACAACCGAAGCACACTTTGTGAAAGCCTCATATTGCAGTTTTATTTACCAAAGAGTACTGAGGTATATTATTGAATTACTTTCTATCGGTATTCCTTGGTATGACCAAGACATTTTCATTTCAACAACTGTTTGATCTCGTGGAATGCATTTATGACAACAATTCGTACTTAATAGCCTAATCCTGCTTATATATTGCGAGTCCCAATCCAATATTCATCCTAGCAAGACAAACGCAATGTTGCTTTACAATAAAATCTTTACCTGTTACAAAGTTTGCTTAAACTAAAGAATATAAATAGTTTTATAAATTATATGAGAAACTGGCCTTGCTCTTGGGATAAGTCATTACCGTCATACGAGGTGTAAATAGGATTAAAATTACTGCTTGCTTTTTGCTGGACTACAATTTGCTTCCAGTAACATGGGCGTTAAGTGCTTACCCAAGTAATCACGAAGCCGTATGTAAATGCATCAATTTTGCCATATATTGATAACTAAAATTGTGAATATAATGCTGCATTACTTTAAACATCTCATTGAAGCAATATTAAAGTCGAAAAGGGCCCCACTAAAATTAAATTAGTGCCACATATTGCAGCACGCTGACAGCCATAGCTAAAGTAACATTTGCATTTGATACGTGATTTGATACGTGATTGCTTGATACGTGCAACACAAAAAACAAAAACAAAAATCTATTTTTTGCACCGTTTCGTTATCGACGCTACTGATGCGCCCACAAATGAATGTTTTAACCATTATTTTTTTGTCGCCGGGTCGGGAGTCAAACCAGAAGTGTTGAAGACCGCTAGATGAGTTTCTGCTTCAGTGATAACAACAGATATTTCATTAACTTGAAGGAAACTGTTCTTCTGTCGCAATATTGCAGTAGAGGGCAAAACGACTATGTCATATGTAATAGGATACAATAATTTAACACATTCTGATAAATGATGGGTAGTACGCTGATCGCGAGAAATTTCTTGGCCTATCTCGATGCGTGGAAAATTCAGACAAGGAATCGCTCAAGAAATAATAAAGCGTTGCTTTATTCCGGATCCTAGTACGGAGCTGAAACGAAACGTCAAATCAAATGGGGCTTGCTATGTTAAATTTCTTGACCATTCCGGTCGCGGAAAAATAATGCACTGAACGAAAATTACTTGGGCGATTCCGTTTGAAGTGCATACCTCGCTTTACTGATAAATACATAATGCATTTTATAAGATACTAGCTTTGTCTTGCCTACTGCGTTTTCTGACGTTCCAAGTCCCCGTTCAAAATGTATGGAGAAGGGATTTTCAAAAACTCTCGATTTGTCCATATTTTATGGCTCATAAACCTTCCTTGGGTGAAAACTAAGGACCGATTTCTTCACCTCGGCTTAACGCGTAAGCCAGGCTTACCCATACAGTTAAACCTGGCTTAACGCGATTTCTTCACCCGGGTTTAAATTTTAAACCAGGCTTAGCAACATTTTATGCCGGGCTTAACTTTTTTTCAATTTCTTCACCTCGGCTTAAGCCTAGTTTGGTGTTTGAAAGGAATCGCTCAAGAAACTTCTTGACCGATTTCACCCGGGTTTAAATTTTAAACCAGGCTTAGCAACATTTTATGCCGGGCTTAACTTTTTTTCAATTTCTTCACCTCGGCTTAAGCCTAGTTTGGTGTTTGAAAGGAATCGCTCAAGAAACTTCTTGACCAATTCCTGGCAGAAACTTTCCACGGTGACTGCCATTTGAACTGTCATTTCTTCGCAACTGCGTACTGTGATCGAAGAAAAACGGTTTCTTGGGCGATTCAGGCAAGGAATTTCCCATGCATCAGGATAGGCCGAAAAATTTCTTCTGAACTGCAAACAGCGCTTTAACCACTAAACCCGGTTTAATAAAGCTACGGTTTACGTTAAGTGTGGCTTATTTTAAGCGGTGCTCTGAGGTGGCTTAGCAGCGCTAAGCCAGGCTTAAGCCGCAAATTGCAGAGTTTAGGTTTCTTCACCTTCTTCATAAATAAATTTTTGGCAGAATATATTTTTTTAAGGGCCGATTTCTTCACCTACCCGGCTTAACGACGTAAGCCTGGTTTATCTTAAACCACACTTAAAGTTAAGCCGAATTTTTAAGCCAGGTTTAAATATTTGCATTTCTTCACACCGGCTTAGCAAATGAAGGCGATGGCTTACGCTAAGCCAAGCTTAACGAATTTTCCCATATCATTCCAGTGACTTTCCAATGGAAACGTCATTTTAAGCCGCCGATATTTTGAAATGCCCGTTATATGCAGTATGGAGTAACAACAACAAAACATCCGCTGAAATTGGAGCAGGAAAAGCGAAATCGCTCGGTAATTTTTTCGGATGCAGAAGGAAATTAATAATGATGAACTACCTAGACTGATGATATTTTGCCAAACGCTAGTATCGAAGATCCTCGATTTAGTACCTACTTCATATGATCGTTCCACAATATTCGGTGTTCGAATTTGCCTTTCATTGTACAAAGTTGGAGTGCCACATTGCAGAAAAGGCGTTGCAATGTTGCTTTATGTTTTGATATCCAGTTGCCTTCCAATAAATAATCTCCATTATCGTCTTGTTAAAGTTGCATTTCGATAGTGACTTTTTGAAAATGTGTTGGTCGTGTGATGCTTCAGAGTCTAGACCATTTTAAAGAAATTTCTTCTAATTTGCCTTGGGATTCCTCCAGGAACACCTCCAGGGGCTCCTTCAGGAATTTTTCAAGTACCTTCTCTAAGGGGTCCCTGCGGGAATTCCTCCAGAAAGTTATCTACGATTCCTACATGAATTTCTTCCAGGGATTCCTCAGGAATTATTCCAGGAATTCCTAGAGGAATTTCTCCAAGAATTCCTCGAGGAATTCCTTCATATTTTTCTCCAGGTAGATTTTTCCAGAGATTACTTCAAGTTCCTCCAGGATTTCCTCTAGAAACTCCTCCAGGAGTTTCTCCAGGGATTTCTTCGGCATTTCCTCTGGGGTACCTCCAGGAATTTTTCCAGGGATTTCCCCAGAGATTCTTCCACAAGATTCTTCAGCAATGCATCCAGGGTTTTCTCCAGTAGTTCCTCTGAGATCCCTCTAGGAATTTCTCCAGGAACACCTTCAGGGGTTCCTGCAGGAATATTTCCAAGACTTTCTTTAGGAGATCCCTTTGGGAATTTATCTAGGAATTTATCTGCGATTCCTACAAGAGTTCCTGCAGGAATTTCTCCGAGGATTCCTCCAGGAATTTATCCAGGAATTCCTCCAAGGATTCCTCGATGAATTCCTTCAGGTTTTTGTCCAGGAATTCCTTCAGGTTTTTGTCCAGGAATTCCTTTGAGATTTTACCAGAGACACAGAGAACAGACATGCAGGCTAGAACAAATTTCACTCAGAAAGTTGTGTAAGGATTTGAATCTTCACTTGAGTAAGGTTGCAAACCAATACACGATGACAACACTAACGCCGCCAAACACCATATTGCCACAGTCAGTGGTGAATTGAAACATTTCAAGTGGTGAATTAAATTAGCATGGGAAATTAATCGATTGCAGCGCCACGCTATTGCCACTTTTTTTCGATTTCAAATGGCCGTTAAATTCCTTACACAGTTTCGGAACTGGACTTGGATGTCTGTTCTCTGTGCCAGAGATTCCTTCAAGAATACCTTCAGAGTTTTCTCTAGCAACTCTTCCAGGAATTCCTTTAAGAATTTTTAAAAGGATTCTTTCAGAGATTTTTCCACTAGATCATCCAGGAATTTCTTCTGGAATTCCTCTGAGATTCCTCCCAGAATTCCTCAAGGAATTTGTCCAAGGATTCCTCTAGGCACACCTCCAGGGGTTCCTTCAGGAATTCTTCCTGAATTTGTTTAAGGAATCCCTTCGGGAATTCTTCCAGGAATTTATTTGCGATTCCTACACATTTTTTCCAGAAATTCTTGCAGGAATTTCTTTCGGGGATTCCTCTAGGAATTTCTTCAAGAAATTCTCCAAGATTTCCTCCATGGATTTCTCCAGAAATTTCTTCAGGGATTACTCCGAGATACCTCCAGGATTTTTTCAGGGATTCCTCCAAAGATTCTTCCACAAGATCAACCAGGAATACATCAAGAGATTTTTCCAGGAACATCCTCAGAGGCTCTTTCATGAATTCATCCAGGACTTTCTTTGAGGAATCTGGGAATTGCTGCAGGAATTTATCTGCGATTCCCCTTAAACATTTCTCTAGAAATTTCTTTCGGGGAGCCCTTCAAGCATTCCTAGAGGAATTCCTTTATGTTTTTCTCCAGGAATTCATCTGAGATTTTTCCAGAAAATCCTTCAAGACATTCACCAGAAGTTTCTCTAGGAATTCTTCTAAGATAGCTCCATGAATTTTGAAAATCCTTCAAGACATTCACCAGAAGTTTCTCTAGGAATTCTTCTAAGATAGCTCCATGAATTTTTCCAGAGGTTCCTCTGAGATTCCTCCAGAAATTTGTCCAGGAATTCTTTCAGGAACACCTCCAGTTATTGCTCCAGAAATTCCTCCAAGAACTCATTCAGGAACTCCTCCAGGGGTTCCTCCTGGAATTTCTTTAAGAGATTTTTCCAGGGAACTTCTCTCTAGAAATGTATCTGTGATTCCTCCAGGAATTCCTCTGCAACGAGTTGCAAAACATTTTTGCAGTGAAAAACAAATCACTAGAATATGATCATTTCTATCAGTACCATCGTATAGTATGAAAAACTAGTCCGTTATGATACGGCAAGTATAAATCAAATTTCATAGTGCTGAGTTGCGAAACGATATTTAAAATCCACTTGCGTCATTTTTAGGTAGTGGAACTTATGTATTTCCGGCAGTTTTGTTTTCGTCGTCATGAAAGATTTTTTGAAACCTTTTGAACTCAAAGTTGGCCACAAATCCTTTCAAATTAAGCTGAATGATATGGCAATGTTTCAGGAATTTTGGTCAACGTAAAACCCCCACGACAAAGAGAACAAGTCTGCCGATAATAGCCATCGTCACCCTATTAGGTATTCAAAATAAGTCATGTTTAGAAGTACACCACGAATAATACTTTTTATATTTAGAATTGTGAGTCAAAATGTTGAATATATAGTTTTTGTGAGAAATCAGTGTATGAAAAGTTATTAGAAGAATTTTTTTGAGTGTAATTTGTTAAAAAATAATATTTATCTCTTGAACCATAACATTGTTCATTGTGACCTGACATTATGGAAAGGACTGGATTAAAATAAATAGAAACTTCAATGCGAATGTGCTTTCGATTTCCAAATCAGGATGACAAATTTGCAAACACGGTGCCTTTTTGAAGACTTTCAATCTAATGTAAAAACTTGATTGTCCCAAAAACCGACGTTGAATAATATTTTATACGCGCTTTTCTACGCGCTGGATGTAGATTATCATTTTCTATATGATCGCCTCCATCCGTATCCAAAAGTTTTACAATTGTATCGTTCCTAAGTGTACATGTTTCATTAAAAATATTTTCTGCTGTTTCAAAAATGTATCCATGAAGCAGGTGAAGAAACCCAAACTCTGCAATATTCGGCTTAGGCCTGGCTTAGCGCTGCTAAGCCACCTCAGAGCACCGCTTAAAATAAGCCACACTTAACGTAAACCGTAGCTTTATTAAACCGGGTTTAGTGGTTAAGCCGATGTGAAGAAATCGAAAAAAAGTTAAGCCTGGCTTAAAATTTTGCTAAGCCTGGTTTAAAATTTAAGCCCGGGTGAAGAAATCGGCCCTAAGAAACATGTACACTTAGGAACGATAAAATTGTAAAACGTTTGGTTACGGATGGAGACGATGATAAAGAAAGAAAATGATAACTTATAGCCGGCGGGTCGTCAATATAAAATATGCACATCGGGTTTGGGACAATCAAGTTTTTACATTAGATTGAAAGCCTTCAAAAAAGCACCGTGTTGATAGTTTTGAAAATTTGTCATACTGATTTGGAAGTCGAAAGTACATTTACATTGAAGTTTCTATTTATTTTAACCCGGTCCTTCAATAATTTAAGGTAACAATAAACATTTTCGTCTCTTATGGTTCAAGAGATATATTGTTTTTTTTACAAACAAACTTAGCTGCCCATAATCGCATAGTTGACGTAAGCGCCACTGTAGTTTTCAACACACTTTTGAAATTTTAACAATGATTAATGAAAAGTTTATGATTTTTTCCACGTTTATATCTAGCTAGTGATTAGATCTTGTGCTCTATTGAATAAAACTAGTCACAATTATGTTCATTTGATAGATATTAGCTTGTGAGTACTGTCATTGTCAATGGTGGTTACGTCAACTATGCGATTATGGGCAGTTAGGATGACACTCAAAAAAATTTTCTAATACCTTTTTAGAGAGCTTGCCAAATTGTTACGGTTATTGTTCCTGATTTTCAATTCACCATCAGCGCACCCCCCGTGCGGAGCCTATTGGGAAGAACGCAACACAGCGAATTGGGAAGAACGCAAGACAGCGAACTGGGAAGAACTAAAGACACTATATGCTATATAAGAACGCAATTCGACCCATCTGAGAAGAACACAACATACATTTTTTCATAACCATTCCCACTGTAGAGAAAAGTAGACGTAATAAAGTACGGTGAATTCTAAAACGTTTCGCGAGTTTCTTTTTTTTAGATTCCGTTCCCAACACGTACAAATTTGGTCCTTCGGTCGCGGATAATTCGGGATCGGCGCGATGGAAAACGCTGTGAAACGTCGGAATACGTTGTTCGCGAAATTGCAGTGGGAACACGCAGCGGCGAAATCGATTCGCCAGCGCCAGCCCCATCCTTCAGAGGTTACGGAGCGGCTGGAAAGATTGCGGGACACTCGAGCGGCGTTTGAAAATGTGCAGTCGGAGCTGGAACTTGCGTCGGACACCCTAGAACCGATGGAGGCGATTTTTAACCACCGGACGGAGTTTGAACACATTTACTACGCCGTAAAAACCATCTACGTCACATATTTGGATGATACGCGCGACCACGGTAGTGATGACACGATTGCTAGTTTGCCGGACGATTTTCGCCAAGCGATCAAATCATTGGTTGAGACTCAGGAACGTTTCCTGAAAGCGCAAACTACCGTGTCTACCAACATTGGAGAACTTGCTGCCCCACAACAGCGTACGCAAGCGGAAAATCCTTCACCAGCACCAGCTCACCCCAACGCAAATCTTCGTCTACCGGTTTTTTCTGTTCCCGTCTTCCGTGGAGATAGGAAAGAATGGAGGACATTCAAGGACCTGTTCGAGACGGGTATACATAACCGCGAGGACATTAGCGACGTGCTGAAACTGCAGTATCTGCCTAGCTACCTCGACGGCGAAGCGAGAAGCCTTGTTATCGCTTTTCCCATCTCCGACGCAAATTACGAACCGGTTTTTGTTTGTTATGTTTCAACTGCTTGAAGGGTGTACATGCAGCTCGTAATTGTCCGTCTACGAACGTGTGCAAAGGCAGCAATTGTAAACAACGACATCACACGTTGCTCTGCCAGAACAATCAGAAGCAACAGACAGCTACAACGAATCCTGCAGAGGAGAAGCCTGTTTCAACAACACAGCTACAGGATAGCAGCACCAACGAGGTGGTGGCCTGCTCGGGCGGACTGGCGGCGAACTCCAAACGATTTCCAGCCAGTTCAATCACTATCCTACCAACAGCATTGGTGAAGATCAGAGGCCAACACTGACTGCTCCATGAGGCTCGAGTGCTAATCGACTCTGGATCGCAGGTGTCTTTGATCACTCAGGAATTTGCAGCCAGACTGGGGATTCCTCGAAAGAATGCAAGACTGGTCGTTACTGGTCTCTCGCAGCTAGCAGCAGGGACGACAAAGGGAGTCGTTCACCTGTTCATTTCATCGAGATTCAGCGACTCGGTGGTGCTATCCACTGACGCTTACACTATCCACTGACGCTTACACTATCCACTGACGTTACATCCTTGGACGGTTGACAGCGCCTCTACCACGCTTGCAGCTTGACGAAGCCCAGCTAAGGAATTTGCAGAAACTCAACCTTGCTGATCCGGTTTACAACAAAGCTAGTCCTATCGACGTCATCCTGGGAGCTGATGTGTTTCTCTCGGTACTCCGTGATGGACAAATACGTGATCAGTTCAAACAACCCGTGGCCCAGAACTCGGTTTTCGGCTGGATCATTTCCGGTAAGCACAACGACAGCGATGACAACGATGCGGCATTCAGTCTTTGCAGTGAGATTGATATCGACAAAACCCTTCGGATGTTTTGGGAGTCCGAGGAACTGCAAAAAGCGAAACAGTTCACTCCTGAGGAGCAGCTAGTGATGGAGCACTGCGAAAAAACTTACAGCCGTGACGGAAGCGGTCGTTTTATCGTGCGATTGCCGTTCAACAACAAGAAGCATGAGATCGGTGAAATCTACACTGCGGCAGTGCGACGTCTGCATGCCATGGAACGGAGATTCAAAACAGATCCGGAATTCGAGGAATGCTACAAAGCCTTTATGAAGGATTATGCCAGCCTAGGTCACATGGAGCGCATCCCTGATTCGGAAGTAGATGTAGGAAGTAACTGCTATTACCTTCCCCATCACGCTGTTACAAAGGAGGATAGTCTCTCGACTAAACTACGAGTCGTTTTTTATGGGTCGTGCCCTTCAACAACCGGCATATCCCTCAATCAAACGCTCTACGTTGGACCCAACATAAATCCGGACTTGTTGGTCGTCCTTTCGCGGTTCCGAACGTCGCTGATGTGACGAAAATGTATAGGCAGGTGATGGTCGACCGTCGTGACATCGACTATCAGAGAATCATTTGGCGCACCAATGCCAACGATCCAATTGAACACTACCGACTGCTTACCGTGACATACGGTACAGGATGTGCGGCCTACCTTGCAATTGAAGCTCTTGTACGTGCGGCGAGGAGTTCCTCCAGCATCTATCCAAGCGCAGCCGAACATATCATCGAGGATCGGTACGTGGACGACCTGATGCCAGGAGCTGATTCCCTTGAAGAAGCGTGCACCCTGAGAAAACAAATAGTGCAAATACTAGATGCAGCGGGATTCCCCTTACGGAAGTGGACTACGAACCAGCCAGCATTGCTCGAAGATGTCAGTGAAGCTCAAATTGAAGCCGTTCCTCTGCAGCTCAACGGTGAACGAAGCGTAGTCAAGGCACTGGGCGTGCAGTGGCTGCCATACGAAGACGTTTTTATCTTCAAGGTCTGCCTTCCAGAGGAAGTAGGTGTAACCAAAAGGCAGCTCCTATCAGAATCGTCGAGGCTTTTTGACCCCTTTGGATGGTTATCTCCGGTCATTATCAAGGCGAAGATCTGCTACCAACAAACGTGGTTGTACGATTTGCACTTCGACGATCCTCTTCCTGAAGCGGTTTTGCAAGAATGGCTGGATTTAAGGAACAACCTCAATCAACTGGAACAGGTACGCATTTCACGGTGGATACCCAACCACAATGGGCACATTCAGCTGTTGGGCTTTTGCGACGCCTCTGAGACGGCCTATGCAGCAGTGGTTTACGCGAGATCAATAGACGGTGAAGGTGAGGTACATGTCCAGCTTTTTGCTGCAAAAACGAAGCTGGCACCTGTGAAACAAGTAACGCTCCCTAGACTTGAACTCAACGCAGCGGTTCTACTGACCGATCTAATGCAAAAGCTGTCTCTTTCGCTCGGTCATTTGCAAGTGGAGTATCGCGCTTGGACTGACTCGACAATTGTGCTACAATGGCTCTCTGCCCTACCTCGGCGGTGGAAGACGTATGTGGCAAATAGGACATCGGCCATTCAGGAGTTCATGCCGCGGAATCGATGGAACTACGTATCAAGCAAGGAGAATCCGGCGGACTGTGCATCGCGTGGAATGTCACCAACAGAACTAGTGAACTACAGCCTGTGGTGGCGAGGCCCAGCATGGCTCTGCGAAGATGAATCAGCATGGAGTTCATCAAACCCGGGACTTGTTGCGGATGAAGATCTCCTCGAGGAAAGGACAAAGGAATTTTCTACATTTCTGACCTCAGTCGAACGTCCAGGAACAACCTTCGAAATTGAATCAGCAATTCTTCAGCGACCATCAAAACTGAACTCGGCGGTCCGAGTTCTGGCTCAAGTCAAGAGAGCTGTAAAGCCGCGTCGTTCCAGACCAAACGGGTTCTTGACTGTGGACGAACTTCGCTCGGCAGATTCTGCAATGATTCGTTTAGCGCAACGTGACGAGTTTGGCAATGAGATTCAGCGTCTCAATCAAGGCAAGGAGGTTTCGCGAAAAAGTAGGCTCAGGCAGTTGTTCCCGTTCGTTGACGGAGACGGCATTCTGCGGGTTGGAGGCAGACTTCAGAACTCCCCCATATCGTATGACAGGAAACACCCCATCATTTTGCCAAAGACCCATCGTTACACGCGTCTGCTGGCGGAGCAGATTCATGTGGAGAATCTGCACTGTGGTCCATCACTTCTAATTGCTACTCTGAATCAGCGGTTTTGGATTTTAGGTTGCAGTACTGTGACTCGGCAGGTGGTCAAGGATTGCGTAACCTGTGTTCGTCTAAAGGGACAGACAGCATCTCAGCTGATGGGGAATCTGCCAGCTATACGAACCACACCAACACGAGCATTCACTCACGTGGGTGTTGATTATGCCGTTCTTGTCAAATCCAGTCATCTGCGAGGATCAAGGACTACGAAAGGCTACATCTCAGTTTTCATTTGTCTGTCAACGAAATCCGTCCATCTCGAGGCAGCAGGCGACCTCTCCACGAACTCCTTTTTGATGGCCCTCAAACGTTTTGTGGGAAGACGAGGACTCTGTTTGGAACTTTGGTCAGACAACGGTACCAACTTTATTGGTGCTAGCAACCAGCTCCAAGCTAGCACCGACATTGAAGCCAACGAGGATTTGAAGGAGGTTTACGAACTGGTGCAGTCAATGCCACACTACGAAGCGGTGGTGCAGTTTCTGGCGAATAAGGGCATCAAGTGGCAGTTCATCACACCGTCATCCCCTCACAAAAGAGGGATCTGGGAAGCGGCGGTGAAAAGCGCCAAAAAGCATCTTCGAGCTGTTATCGGTAAGGAGCCACTCACATTTGAAGAGTTAGTACAGACAGAGGCATGCCTGAATTCTCGGCCGCTCTGTGCTATATCCGCGGACCCAGGTTGTGTAGAACCACTCACACCGGTTCATTTCCTAATTGGCCAACCTCTCAATTTGATCCCGGAGCAAGGAATCAAGCATCTTCCAGTTAACCGTTTGGACATGTACCAAAGACTTCAGAGGTACACCGATGAGATTTGGCGCCGTTGGCAGGACGAGTATCTGGCCACTCTTCAGTCTCGTCACAAATGGTCCGGTACCCAACCAAATCTGAAAGTAGGACAGTTAGTCACAATTAAGAACGAGAACCTACCACCATCACAATGGGAGATGGCCAGAATCTCGGAGGTTCACCCCGACAAGGAAGGCAGAGTTCGGACCGTTACCCTTCGTCGCGGTCAAACGGAGCTTCAGCGTTCGGTGAGCAAGATGTGCCCATTGTTGGATAATTGAGGCACAGTGTCTCAAGGGGCGGGAGGATGTTCCTGATTTTCAATTCACCATCAGCGCACCCCCCGTGCGGAGCCTATTGGGAAGAACGCAACACAGCGAATTGGGAAGAATGCAAGACAGCGAACTGGGAAGAACGCAATTCGACCCATCTGAGAAGAACACAACATACATTTTTTCATAACCATTCCCAGATGTTCCTGATTTTAGACGGGCTTGGTGGTCTAGTGGCTACCGCTTCTGATTTATATGCAGAAGGTCCTGGGTTCAATCCCTGGCCCGTCCCTTTCCTCCTACTTTGTATTTTTCTATATACTTTCTCTCTGCTCTCTACATATACAACTCATGTATATAAACATGTTCATAGCCGTCGCTAGAACAGAAACGGGTTGAAAAGGCCGTTTCCCTTCCTTCCAAACTTTCACAGCACAGTGTCACAATCCTATTAGAAAACGCCTACAAGTTATGCAATCAAGCGAGCTGTGCCGCACATCTTCAAAATAATAAAAACACACAATTCTATCACCTTCCTCTGGTATCCACACACCAATGTGTGAACCTTCTGCCAACCAATTCCCACCAACACTCCAACATCCGCATGAATTTGTGCTGGCGCAGAGGTATATTCGGCCAGATGTGGATACAAACGATTGCAATCATCACTTCCTTACCCCTTCCCCACATTGACCTGCAACCTGACGTGGCAGGCGCCATTGTCGCCTAAAAATAGAAGATCACCAACGCTCACACACTGAAGATGCCTGCTAGTCCCCGGCAGTTATCTCATTGGTCCTTGTGTGAGTGTAGCTGGTCTGGCGATACTGGAGTAGCATCCACGGGCGGTCAATCAAGCTCAAGCAAGCTCATTCCCAGATGTTCCTGATTTTCAATTCACCATCACCGCACCCCCCGTGCGGAGCCTATTGGGAAGAACGCAACACAGCGAATTGGGAAGAACGCAAGACAGCGAACTGGGAAGAACGCAATTCGACCCATCTGAGAAGAACACAACATACATTTTTTCATAACCATTTCCACTGTAGAGCAAAGTAGACGTAATAAAGTACGGTGAATTCTAAAACGTTTCGCGAGTTTCTTTTTTTTAGATTCCGTTCCCAACACGTACAGTTATGGTACAGCTTGCTTGATAAAAATTTAGTGTCTAGCATGATGGAACACATCACTGTTCCCATCGAACCACCGCGAAGCATGATGGTACTGATAGAAATGATCATATTCTAGTGATTTGGTATTCATTGCAAAAATGTTTTGAAACTCGTTGCAAAACTCGATTTTTTAAGCGCATATTAATCCCATTTTTTTCATGATGAATAGGGGTAGGCGGGGCAATATGGACACCCTAAGGTTTTTGCCAACTTTACCTGGCAAGATGTCAAAACAGTTTAGTTTTTTGATACATCTATCCTTTTAAAGTCTATTTAGCATCTATTGGGGTGGAAGCTCAGGTAAAATATTATCTCCTGGGCGCCCATTAAAAACACCACCCCCGGCGAAGACTGGCGCTCGAGCCTAGCTATTTAGCACTGTAGTTGGAGGAAATGTCAATGCAGAACCCGTAGCTTCCGGGAAGGTAAGCCCAGCTCCCTGGGTTAGTGGGTTGGTGTCAGGCCCTGCGAGCTAGCCGTAAAAAAGACTAGCACCGGAAAATCAACAAGAGAAGAATGCGAACCGATACCAATGGCGACGACCACAGCGACGAAAAGGGACTTGCGATTGGAAGCTCGGTACGTGGAACTGCAGATCTCTCAACTTCATCGGGAGCACCCGCATACTCGCCGATATACTGAAGGACCGCGGGTTCGGAATCGTAGCGCTGCAGGAGGTGTGTTGGACAGGATCTATGGTGCGAACGTTTAGAGGTAATCATACCATCTACCAGAGTTGCGGCAACACACGTGAGCTGGGAACAGCTTTTATAGTGATGGGCGACATGCAGAGGCGCATGATCGGTTGGTGGCCGATCGACGAAAGAATGTGCAGGTTGAGAATCAAGGGCCGATTCTTCAACATTAGCATAATAAACGTGCACATCCCTCACTCCGGAAGCACTGATGATGACAAAGACGCATTTTACGCACAGCTCGAACGCGAGTACGACCGCTGCCCAAACCACGACGTCAAGATCATCATAGGGGATCTAAACGCTCAGGTAGGCCAGGAGGAGGAATTCAGACCGACGATTGGAAAGTTCAGCGCCCACCAGCTGACGAACGAAAATGGCCTACGCCTCATCGATTTCGCCGCCTCCAAGAACATGGCCATTCGTAGCACCTTCTTCCAGCACAGCCTCCCGTATCGTTACACCTGGAGATCACCACAACAAACGGAATCGCAAATCGACCACGTTCTGATTGATGGACGGCACTTCTCCGACATTATCGACGTCAGGACCTATCGTGGCGCTAATATCGACTCCGATCACTACCTGGTGATGGTTAAACTGCGCCCAAAACTCTCCGTTATTAATAACGTACATTACCGGCGGCCGCCCCGGTACGATCTAGAGCGACTGAAGCAATCGGGTGTCGCCACCGCATACGCGCAGAATCTCGAGGCAGCGTTGCCGGACGAGGGTGTGCTCGATGTGGCCCCTCTAGAGGACTGCTGGAGTACAGTGAAAGCAGCCATCAACAACGCAGCCGAGAGCACAATCGGGTACGTAGAACGGAGTCGACGAAACGATTGGTTCGACGAGGAGTGCAGAGCGGTTCTGGAGGAGAAGGATGCAGCGCGGGCGGTAATGCTGCAGCATGGAACCCGATAGAATGTGGAGCGATACAGACAGAAGCGGAAGCAGCAGACCCGTCTCTTCCGGGAGAAAAAGCGCCGCCTGGAAGAAGCGGAGTGCGAGGAAATGGAACTGCTGTGCCGTTCACAGGAAACACGCAAGTTCTACCAGAAGCTCAACGCATCCCGCAAAGGCTACGTGCCGCAAGCCGAAATATGCAGGGATAAGGAAGGGAGCCTCCTGACGGACAAACGTGAGGTGATCGAAAGGTGGAAGCAGCACTTCGACGAGCACCTGAATGGCGAAGAGAATGTAGGCACGGAGGACCAAGGCAGCGGAGGAAATGACTATGTTGGTGCAGCAGAGGACGGGAACGAACCAACTCCCACGCTGAGGGAAGTTAAGGATGCCATCCACCAGCTCAAAAACAACAAAGCGGCTGGTAAGGACGGTATCGCAGCTGAACTCATCAAGATGGGCCCGGAAAAGTTGGCCACCTGTCTGCACCAGTTAGTAGTCAAGATCTGGGAAACCGAACAGCTACCGGAGGAGTGGAAGGAAGGGATAATCTGTCCCATCCACAAGAAAGGCGACAAGTTAATGTGTGAGAACTTTCGAGCGATCACCGTTTTGAATGCCGCCTACAAAGTGCTATCCCAGATCATCTTCCGTCGTCTTTCACCTAAAGTAAATGAGTTCGTGGGAAGTTACCAAGCCGGTTTCATCGACGGCCGGTCGACAACGGACCAGATCTTCACCGTACGGCAAATCCTCCAGAAATGCCGTGAATACCAGGTCCCAACGCACCATCGACTTCAAAGCGGCATACGACAGTATCGACCGCACAGAGCTATGGAAAATTATGGACGAGAACAGCTTTCCCGGGAAGCTGACTAGACTGATAAGAGCAACGATGGACGGTGTGCAGAACAGCGTAAGGATTTCGGGTGAGCTATCCAGTTCATTTGAATCTCGACGGGGACTACGACAAGGTGATGGACTTTCCTGCCTACTATTCAACATCGCCCTGGAAGGTGTTATGCGACGAGCCGGGCTCAACAGCCGGGGTACGATCTTCACGAAATCCAGCCAATTTGTCTGTTTTGCGGATGACATGGATATTATTGCCAGAACATTTGGAACGGTGGCAGAACTGTACACCCGTCTGAAACGTGAAGCAGCAAAGGTCGGACTGGTGGTGAATGCGGCTAAGAAAAAGTACATGCTGGTAGGTGGGACTGAGCGAGACAGGACAAGCCTTGGCAGCAATGTTACGATAGACAGGGATACTTTCGAGGTGGTAGAAGAATTCGTCTACCTCGGTTCCTTGCTAACGGCTGACAATAACGTGAGCCGTGAAATACGAAGGCGCATCATCAGTGGAAGTCGTGCCTACTATGGGCTCCAGAAGAAACTGCGGTCAAAAAAGATTCACCCCCGCACCAAATGTACCATGTACAAGACGTTAATAAGACCGGTGGTTCTCTACGGACACGAGACATGGACGATGCTCGAGGAGGACCTGCAAGCACTCGGAGTTTTCGAGCGACGGGTGCTAAGGACGATCTTCGGCGGTGTGCAGGAGAACGGTGTGTGGCGGAGAAGAATGAACCACGAGCTCGCTGCACTTTACGGCGAACCCAGCATCCAGAAGGTGGCCAAAGCCGGAAGGATACGGTGGGCAGGGCATGTTGCAAGAATGCCGGACAACAACCCTGCAAAGCTGGTGTTTGCAACTGATCCGGTTGGCACAAGAAGGCGTGGAGCGCAGAGAGCACGATGGGCGGACCAGGTGGAGCGTGATCTGGCGAGTGTTGCAACTATTTTGGATGAATAATACGCCGAATGAGTTCATTTTTGTTCAGTTAATTTAAATTCAGGCTGTTAAGCTTCGTTTTTGTCGGCATGTACAACTGTGCCTAGAACAACTATTTTCCACTGCTGTCGTTTTTTGACCAATTTGTTTCACCCTATGTCTACTATAGTGAACATTTAACCGAAAATATACTGAAATCGAAGAATTTGGTTGGTTTGTGATTTAGGTTATATTTGTTGGAGTCTTTGTCTCCGGAACGTCCTTCCCGGTGGAAAACGACGACGAGCAGAGTATCGACGACACGCGGCGGACACTAGCCAAGAACCCAGCGGACGCAGGGAATCGGAATCTGGGATAAATAATTAGAAACTCGCGAGGAAAAACTACGATTTAACAAAGAAAGATTTATTCGGTAGCGCGGACACGTTTACAAAACGCGGCAAACTTTGTTCTAATAATATTCTCCGTGCAGCTGAAACCCGGAATTTTCGACTAGCGAAGTTGGATTTTTCTCCAAATCCGTGCGTCGGACCTAACTTCGAAAGTAGTGCGCTGTATAGCGGACCAGGTTTACTATACAGCGCACCACTTCCGAAGTTATTTCCGACGCACGGATTTGGAGAAAAATTCAGGTTCGCTAGTCGAAAACTCCGATTTTCAACTAAATTGAGAATAATTGTGTTTTGTCTCTAGTTGAGCGAGGGGTGTGCGGATGTCTAGTTGTACAAATGGAAAGGGCGTAATCATTGCCTCCCGACACTCCTCCTCAATGTGCAGCATTTTTACATTGTAACCCCGAGCATTTCCCGGAATCGCTCGAGTTTGATCGGTCCCAACGGCTTGGTTAGAACATCAGCAGCCATAACGTCGGTCGGGCAGTACTCCAGGGATAACTGTCCAGTCCTGCAGAGCTCCTCCACGAATCGCTCCTTCGTGTCGATGTGTTTCGACCTACGACTTGATCTACCTGTCTTCACGAACGTTATACAACTCTGGTTGTCCTCTCTAAGAATCGTCGGCTTCAGCTGTTCCTCGTCCAAATCCTTCAGGAGGTGTCTCAGCCAAATGACGTCTTGGCTGGCCTCGCAAAGCGCAACATACTCGGCCTTCATCGAGCTGAGTGTCACGCACGTTTGACGGCTGCTAGCCCAAACTATCGCTCCGTCGCCGTATTTGAAGACAAATCCTGACGTTGATCGGCGGGTTTCAACATCGTCAGCCCAGTCTGAGTCGCTGTATCCCGTCAATACACTACCAGAACCCGCTCTCAGGTGTAGGTAGTAATCTTTCGTACCGCGGAGGTACCGCAATACACGTTTGGCGGTGATCCAGTCACGTTCTGTGGGCTTAGCGAATTTCCGACCAAGTATTGCTGCACTAGCAGCGACATCCGGTCGGGCACATACCGAAAGATAGAGAAGGCCACCCACCAGGCTTCGATACTGCGTCGGATTCTCGAGTTCATTGCTGCCATCCACGGTTTTGGCATACTCTGGATCCATAGGACTTTTCGCTGCTTTGGCCTGGCTCATACCGAATCTGTCGATCAGCTAATCAATGTAAGTCAGCAACCGAAGTTTGAAAACTCCTTCTTCGCGCTTCACCTCCATGCCTAGGAAGTGACTCACGTCTCCCAAGCAAGTCAGCTTGAACTCTCCGGTGAGAGCATCAAACACCCGCTTGATCTCTCCTTAATCAGCCGAAGCGACGAGCATGTCGTCAACATATAATCTTGTGTCAGACGGGCGGTTCGGGGTTTAAAAAAAAGGGAAAACTTATTTAACTTTTAATTCAAAGATTATTAATGATCTATTCACTGATTCTTCTTGTATTTTGATTAAGTACAGTGACGATTCGTTCGTTGAGAGCTCGTTAGATGGGCTGTCTCGATGGTTGAATGTTCACTGGTTGGGGCAAAACCCAACTAAAAAGCACTGTCAATGTCAAAATAGATGTCAAAACGAGTTTGACGTCTGACCGCCGTCGCATCACAGCTCCTGTATACAGAACGTTTACGCAAGTATGTGAGTGTTCCGTGACGTATTTCTCGTCACTTGCGTGTGTCTAGAGCATTTTGATCAGTTGTCAGTTGCCCCAACGAACGAACACGATTCGCTAATCGGGGCGCAGTCGTGACCCAACCAGCGAATCCGGACTGTAATTAATTATATTGTATACTAGCTGGCCCGGCAAACTTTGTCTTGCCAAGCTGTGGTGGTTCGACAACTGTTGAGGTCATCGCAGCAACGCACTCTAGATTGATTTAATAAATATTGATCACGCTGAATTTGTTCCTGGCTCATCAAAAATCAGTATTTTCACAATTTTCATACTATTTTAAAATAATGTTTGTAACTTTTTCTGCATATAAACACTGCCATTATGAATACAAATCAAACCCTGCATAAGTAATCCTGATTGGTTCACCGGTTCGTGAGTTTTGTTGCCTTAAAGGGACTTCAAACTCATTTTTATATATTGTATATTGATGGGACACCAACGGTAACGAACCGACGCGACACTTGATAATATGAAACTGAACAGCGGACACAGTCCGCGAATTGGTTTTGTTACTCTTAACTGCTGACTATGCGTTTCCGGCAGTAGAGGCTCAAAGTTGATGACGTTGCGTGCCACGTCGTAGCAGCACGGAACGATCTTGCTGACGAGGCGCTCGATGTTTCCCTTGTGGTGGATGGTTCATGCCGTAACTCTTCCGGGGGGTAAAGAAGTGGCGTCCTCGACACTTGGTTCATTATCCTTTCTTCTGGGTACAGCTTTAGGCTTCCGTCGCTTGGTGATTTTCCTGGCTATTCTGTGGATAGATTCTCTTAGGTGGAAAGTTATGATGATAAAGGCGATTACCACTAATGTTGTTGATAGTGACATTCCTCCCAGTAGGCTCCATTTCCAGATGTCGATAGATTGTTGTTGCAAGAATACTTTCGCTAGCTGATTCCTGTTGAGGAGAGTTATATTGTTGATCGTAGCAATATCGTTTTTAAATGAAGGATGGTTGTTAACTTGTGTAAGGCTCCTTGAATTGTGTCAGATTCGTCAATAATTTCCGTCGATGTGAATTTGTTCTGAATGAAGTTGATTGTACAATTTGAGAAGGACACGATGAAATTCCCAGACAGTTTTCTATTGTCGGGTCCGCAATCAGATGATAGTTCGTTGTTGTGTGCATTTGTAATAAGCAACTTATTGTTGGTGATAAGCTGCATTGTTGTTTCATTGTCGACTTTGGTGTTGCAGTGAGTTGTTGTTCCCCTAATGAGTGGTAGGATGCATAAATCTTCATACTTCCTTATGAACGTGCTAAGTTGCACATAATCTTACGGTTTAGAAGTAGTCCAAAGCTGCTTCCCATGTTTAATTACGAATGTTGGGTAGTCCTCGATAATTGAATTATTTATTGTGAGTGGAAAAATCCGGATGATCATTGATTCATCGGTTTCTAATTGCGGGACATGTATAATGTAAAGGAGGGTGTCCTTACTTGTTGCTATTTTTGGTGTAACGAAGTTAAGGGCTTCGTCTGGTAGGTCTACTTGTACTCCTTGATTATTTAACATGGTTTTGATTATGTTAATTTCCTTCATAGATAGTACTTTGCTGTTTGTAATGTGTGCTTTTGAAAACAATATGGCTTCCTGGATGCCAGTAAGAATCCTGTTGATGATGTCGATGTTCAATATTGTTGTTATTATGTCGATGTCGTTGAGTAAAATTTGGTTCGACTGTGTTCTTTCCACAATTTGGTTGATCACTTTAGTTAGTTCTCCGATCCGTTGGCTAATTTGTTCGTTTACTTTGTATTGGTTTTTATTTTCATTGATTAGTTCGTTGAGTGTTCCGTTGATGATACGCAGGTCTTGAGCATCAGGGCTTCCTGCAATCCACTTCCACGTCGTACCAATGACGTCCCATCTTTTACGTCTGTAGTGTGTTCGTGGTTTGATTTGTAGCAAGTTTGTGTACAGTTCTCTAATTTTATGCTTGCTTATTTCTGTTAGTACGTTATTATTATTATTTCTGTTATACACTAGATTGGTAAGTTGATTTATGGTTAATTCAAGGTCCGTGAGTTTGATGGGGTGAATGATTCGAATATTTCCGATTTGGATTTTACATGGACCAAGTTGTTGCATGAGGATTGAGTCTTGATGTAAGTTTCTAATCGATAACTCTTGGCACATCATGGTTGAAGCCAGCACGATAATTCCTACGAGGGTAGCAAGCATCTGCAATTAAGATAGATTAAACCGGTTATATTTTTATTTCTTTAACCTCTTGATCTTATTTTTGTGTCTCTTATTGTTTCTCTTGTTTTTAAATGTTTTATCGTGTGTTTCATTGGCCTCCTAAAGTGAGGTTAAGTTTTGTGAAATCCCATTTCGTATTTTAGTGATTGAGTCGTTTCAGATAAAATTTAATGTGGGATCGGGGTAGAAAAATTCATTTTATCGATAAATTTACCAAAAAATTAATGATTAAACTGATGGGGAACTGGTATTTCCCTTTCAAACTTCCAAATTTTCACGACATAACCTCAACTTTTAATCGCCAATTCACAGTTGAGTTGTTCGCCCTAGGCTGGGTTTTCGTTCGAATATTAGGTATGACAAATACCTCCTGGCCTTCTTCTAAGTGGGGCGGATCCTCTCTGTTATCGTTATCTTTTATCAGTTTTTGTTGTGATCTTAAAATGTTCTCTTTTGTTTTCAAAAATAATGCTTGAGCGTTTTTGAGAACTTCCTCTGGGTTCGCAATATTGTTCTGATTAAACATAATTTCGTTCGGCGTAAATTTAGTAGCGGAATGTATATACTGTATGTATATACTGTATCGTTATATAATGCAGTTGACAATTTTATCTTTGATTTTGTACCCATACCTTTAAACTTGTGTTTGTATTGAAGATTTCAATTAGGTACCGTTGTACAGGAATCACACTCGTATCACATGTATGTCTGGGGTAAAACTTGTATTCAGCTATAATAATCTGCTGCGAAAACAAAAACAAATTGAAGTGCGCGGTGCAATCATAGTCCAATCATGTTTATTTGTCGCATCTAAACGCATTTATAACACACAAGCTCTTTTAAAAATTTCTCAACTTGGGACTTGAACTCGTGATCTCCCAATCACCCAATCACCCGTCGCATGCCTTACCGACTACGCCATCCTGGAATTCGTAAGTAGCTCGCTAAGAGTGAAACATCTTCACAAAGCTGTGAAAGATCAATATTTAGATTTATGAAAGGTTGTAAATATTTATTAAAAGGAAGTTGTGAAGATGACTATAACTTTGAAATTGCTATGAAAATTAGCAAATGTTTCGAATATTTCGCATTGGTGTGCAACACACATCAATACATATTTAATAATGAGGAACGTTCCAGTACTGCTGTATTATAATCATTTTGATCTGTTGTTCAATCGAAAAGTGATAATCGAACAAATAAATCATAAACCCGTTTATACAGCTTACTGTTAAACCATTATTGAACGTTCCCACAATAGTTGAAGTATTAAACATCAAAAGCGTTTGTTCAACTCAGTGGCGATTCCCTAACCTCAACTCTACCTGTTCAACGAATGCAAATTCTTGAGTTTTCGCAATAAATTGGCGTGTAATTTGTAGAAAATGACGAGAATAGCCGTTTCCGCCCATTTTCAGTTTGATTCGGATCCTGAATTTTCCGCAAATGCAACTTTCAGGGTTGTTGAACAGGTAAAAAGTGAGGTTACGAGACGCCACTGGTTCAACTTATGTAGACCACAATAATCAGCTTTCGGAAACTGAGGAACATAAGCTTTTTAACGCATACAAAAAAGTTCTTCTTCAGCTTATATTAAAGCTAGTAAGGGCAAATCGAACAAACAAAAATTGCTGACGTTTGTTAGGCTTATAATTCAATTGCTGTTCACATACGTGCCAAATGTTGTATTCTGGCTTATTTACAATGTAAATAGCATCATTTCAGCTTATTATTCAGCATTTGGTTTTGTTCAGCTACGATTGTTATAAACCAACAATAGTTCGACATGCATGCTTATTTATGACTTTGAATTGTTCCTTGGGGTGTTATTCCCTCTACTGGAGAAAGAAGAAATCGTGGGAGAGTGCTCCGCTCGGTGTTAGAGCAACGGGAGCGAAGATTGCCTAGTGTTAGTGACACTTAGAGTGAGTGAAGAAACCGTTACGTTTTCCATGCTGTTCCGGGCAGTCGGCGCTTCGCCCGAAGAAAAGTGAGTGAAGAAGAGCCGAGTCCCTCCGACTCGAAGTGTGTTTTGTTTACATTCGATCTCACTTTGGAAACGTGAGCGGTTAGTGCTTGGGGTAGTGCGCGAAAAGTGAACGATGGCTGACGCGTGATTTGCTGTGCCAAAGCTAAATGGACAAAACTGGCAGACGTGGAAAATACGTCTAGAAATGCTGCTCAGCCGTGAAGATCTTTGGCACATAGTGAGTGATCCGGTCCCAACTGAAGAAGAAGACCGCGACGAAGATTGGTGTAGTGATGACAGGAAAGCAAAAGCGACAATCGTTTTGCTGCTGGAGGATAGCCAGCTTCCGCTCGTTAAAAACAAGAGGTTCGCGCGTGATGTTTTCGAAGCGTTGAAGTGCTATCACGAGAAAACCAGTCGTTCGGTTCGGGTATCGCTATTGAAGCGATTGTGCGCGGTTAACTTAGGGGAAAACGGTGATCTAGAACAGCACCTCAGCGAAATGAATGAGCTGTTTGACCGACTGGATGCCTCCGGCACGCGTTTGGATGCCGACACGAAAATTTGTATGCTTTTACGCAGCCTTCCCCCGTCATTCGATGGGATTGTTTCGGTACTCGACAGCAGGGCGGACGACGAAATCTCGATGGACATCGTCAAAGCGCGTTTGATGGACGAGTTTCAGCGTCGCCGGGAGCGAGATGGGCCTGCGTCTAAACCAGAAAAGGCGATGCGCTCCCAGATGAGTACCACGAAAAGCAAACAAGGTAAGGAATCCCGAACATGCCATTATTGTAAGCAGCCCGGCCACCTTCGGCGCAACTGCCGGAAGTACCTTGCGTCCCAGAGGGACGAAGCAACGAAGAAAGAGAACGTGAAAGCTAAATCGGCTCACACCGAGGCGAAAAGCGTCGTGTTCACCGCCGGTAGTGGATTTTCGTCGTGGATAATCGACAGCGGAGCCAGCGCTCATATGACCTCCGACGAGTCGTTCTTTTCCTCGTTGGAGAAGTACGAAGGTGGATGGATTACCCTCGCCGATGGAGACCGCACCCAGATATACGGCCATGGAAGTGGTGTGCTGTATGGGGTCGACGACGAGGAGAACGCCGTGAAGATAGAAATGAGCGACGTGCAGTTCGTGCCAGGACTTGCATCGAGCTTGATTTCCGTGAGCCAACTGGCACGGAAGGGCTTGAGTGTGACCTTTGGTGAGGATGATTGCAAGATATCCAACCGGAACGGAGATGTGGTGGCAACAGGTAAACGAAGCAGCGGATTGTACCATCTGCGCCAGGGAGCGACTTCGTTGGCTGCTACTGTTGGTCAGCATTCGGAGCATTGTCAACATCAGTGGCACCGTCGCCTAGGCCACCGTGATTGGACGGCAGTGGAACGCCTGATGAAAGACGAAATGGCAACTGGAATCAAGGTAAGCAAATGTAACTTGCAAATCGTTTGTGAATGCTGTGCCGAGGGGAAGTCGGCCCGCTCTCCATTTCCGCCGGTTGAAGAGCGAAATCTGACCGAGTGCTAGATATCTTTCACACCGACTTGTGTGGGCCTATGAAGGAAACGACTCCGAGCGGCAACCGGTATGTAATGCATCTGATTGATGATCACAGCCGTTTCGCTGTAACGTATTTGCTTAAGAGCAAATCAGAGGCTGCGGGAAATATCAAAGATTTTGTGCGGTGGGTGGAAAATATATTCGGGCGCAAGCCCCGCATAATCCGCTCTGACGGCGGAGGAGAGTTCGAGAACTCTGAATTGCGAAGCTTTTATTGCTTTTTTCACTGAAAATTTTCGTTGCTTCGCTGGGATACATGACGTTTTGTTCCAGCGAAGGCCTTCGCGATAAAGCAAATCGCCAAATAGCACACTAATACCACAAAAAATCTGTCAACAATAACCTAAATTTCAGCAAAATGCTCTATTTGCATGACAACAGTCGACTACACAACTAATGAACGGCCGCCGTCAAATATCAGGATTGCCAACTGTCCGGCGACTGCTGTCATATTTCTTTGTCGCCGAATCTGGCGCTGGGTCGTCGGCGCGGAAACCCAAAGGTGGGAATAAAATTTTGGGGTTTGCGCGCAATACAAAAAGGAGGAGATCGTGCCGCAATACACTACACCATATTCGCCGTAATCTAACGGAGTCGCAGAGCGGAAAAAACCGCTCAATCACCGAGATGGCAACTTGTATGTTGCTAGACGCCGGTCTGGAGAATCGTTTTTGGGGTGAGGCCGTGCTGACGGCCACTTACCTCCAGAACCGTCTATCATCAAGATCCGTCCAGCGCACCCCGTACGAGCTGTGGTGGGGACGGAAGCCGGACCTCAGCCACGTGAGAGTGTTCGGAAGCGAAGACTTCGTGCATGTGCCATCGGTAAAGCGGTCGAAAATGGAGAGCAAAGCCCGGAAGTTGACTTTGGTTGGGTACTCGATGGAGCACAAGGCGTACCGATTCGTCGATCGTGCTACCAACCAGATCACAGTGAGCCGAGATGCACGATTCATCGAGCTGGGAAACGGATCGTCGTTGGTGGAGTTCCCGGTAGTTCCTGAGGAGGAAGAACGTGCCGCTGTTGAAAAAGTGAAGATCCAGCCGTTGAAGAAGGATGGTGAAGAATCAGTGGATGTGAATACACCGAAAAGTGCGCGGGAAGATCCGCTTAATGATCAACAACGTGAACATGAACTCAATGACGATGACAGTGACCGAAGTATGTATGAATCAATGAGTGATAATGAAGAGCCCAGGGATCGTGAAGTGCGGCGACCTGTGAGGAAGAACCGGGGTGTTGTGCCTCAATATTTGAACGAATACGTGCTGGACATCGCAGCGAGAAGTGCGGAATGCGTGGAAGAAGAACCCAACAGTGTCGAAGAAGCCAAACAGAAGAAAGTGTGGCGGGATGCGATGGCCGATGAACTTGAGTCGCACCGCCGGAACAATACCTGGGAACTGGTGCCCCAGCCGAAAGGCCGGAAAGTGATTGGTTCAAAATGGGTGTTTAACCCTTTGAAGCCGGAGGGGTCATATATGACCCCGGCGATGAAACCGAGTATAACAACCATGTTCGAGACCAGCGAGGTTGCGACAGGGTGTAAAACCCATTCCCGAAAAAATTGAAAAAATCATCCAAAAAACCAAAAAGAAATAAAACAATTTCTCGGCCTAGTCGGATATTACAGGAGATTCATTAAGGATTTTTCACGTATCACAAGACCTATGACAAAATATCTAAAAAAGGACTCTGTAATGGATATTAAGGATCCATCCTACGTTGCAGCGTTTGAAAACCTTAAACAAATCTTGGCCACAGATCAAGTTTTAGCCTATCCCCAGTTTGACAAGCCGTTCATTCTCACGAAAGACGTATCAGGATATGCGTTAGGTGCGGGTTTATCTCAGTTACAAGAAAACATCGAACGTCCGATCGCATTTGCGTCTAGGACACTCAACGACGCGGAAACCAGATATGCCACTAACGAAAAAGAAGCCCTTGCTATCATATGGGCTGTAAACAAATTCAAACCCTACCTCTACGGAGCAAAATTTACGCTGGTAACGGATCACAAGCCTCTCACATTTATTAAGTCATCCGATAAAAATTCAAAAATTCTGCGTTGGCGACTCGATCTAGAAAGTTTTGACTACGAGGTAAAATACAAAGAAGGTAAATCGAATGTAGTCGCAGACGCACTGAGTAGAATACCCATTGAAACGAATATTAACGAAACCATTAATAATGCATCTTCTCCCATTTTAGATCAAGAAGACGACGACAACCAAATGGAAAATAACTCCCCGGATTCCCTCGACTCCCAAACAGTCCACTCCGCCGAGGAATCAGCGGATTATTATATTCACTTTACAGAACGCCCTATCAATTATTACAGGAATCAACTAATATTGAAATTTTTTCATTCCAGCGAAATCATAAACGGAACACTTTTTGGCAAATTCAAACGAACAATTATTGTTTGTGAACCCAACTTCACGGACGACAAAATTACGGAGATAATAAAAACATTTCATAACGGAAAACAAACCGCTATTATGGCACCGGAATCACTGTATAAGTCTCTTCAAGACGTTTATAAGAAGCACTTCGATCAAAAGGGACATTTCGTCATCACACAAAATATAGTTGAAGATGTACATTTAGAAGACAGACAAAACGAAATTATTGTTAAAGAACATTTAAGAGCACATCGTGAGTAACAGAAGTCGAGGCACAACTCAAACGAACATACTTCTTCCCTCGCATGCAAGCAAAAATTAAAAGTTATATCAATACATGTAACATTTGTAACAAGCACAAATATGAACGTAATCCCTATAATATTAAGATTTCGCCCAGGGCCGTCACAGAAAAGCCACTAGAAAGAGTCCACATGGACATTTTTATTATAGACAAATGTAACTTTTTATCTCTGATAGACTCATTTACAAAACATCTTCAAATGATTTGCATAAAAACGAAAAATCTCATTCACGTACAGAAAGCTTTGGGAAAATACATTAGTACTTTTGGCGTTCCAAAAACCATAATTACAGATCACGAAACCACATTTTTGTCAATACAACTAAGAAGCTTTTTAGATAAATTAGGCACACAATTAATGTACGCAGCATCCTCAGAATCCAACGGACAGATCGAGAGAACTCATTCCACTATAGGGGAGGAAGGGGTAACCCCGTCACCTTAAGCATTCGGATTTTTCAACATAAATGTAAGACGTAAATTGATATTTTCAGTACGCAGAATATTTGATTCATTGGTTTTTTATAAGACTTGTGCATTAGAATTGTCAAATTATGCTTATTCTTGCGAACAATGTACATAACACAACCATATTAAATATTGATGTTATTTATTCAGTGCGGGTAAGACCGTCACCCCTATGGGGTAAGTCCGTCATATATATTTTTATAAAGATACTTTTGAATATCTTAATTTTAAAATATTTTCAAGACATTTTTGATGTGCAGTGATGGTCTACAGTCGATACTCTTATAAAATCACTTGTCAGGGGTGCGGGAGGGGGGGTGGTGGTTAGCAATTGAAATCCGCTTAATAGGAGACTAAGCTTATGGGATTTGGACTTTTTGGGGGTATGTCCAATTATCTCGGGTGTGTTAAGAGATAGTGCAACTTTAAGGGCTTGAACAGATCTACCATTTAGAGCTTTGGTTCATATTATTAGTTGGTAACGTGGCCACCAGAGGCCACAGATTGATGCTAAATTGCACTACAGGAACCATATTAGGTTGTTAAGCAAACGTTACGATATGCGACAGCTCAAGACCCTGATAATTAGGAATAGTGTCTTCGGAAAAATTATTGGATACGCCACAGATGATGAGTTACGAAGTTTAAAATTCCTCCACTGGGCGGCGCTAGTGAGCATGTAAATTTTCAAAACCTCATATCTTAGAATCTCAATAATTTAAAAAGTTGGTGTCTTCGGCAAAGTTGATCAGTATGACATAGACTTACATAAAACGGGACACGTGTTTCGGAATTCTGCCACTAGGCGGCGCTAGTGAATTTGCGATCTCTGAAAAAAATCCATAAATCATGCCCTTAGAAGGTCCAGAAGAAACAGGAAGAGTCCAAGCAGGAACTCATGGAGAAATCCTAGTAGATTTAGTTGGATAAATTAGGAACCGTAGGAATTACTGAAAGACGCCATAGAAAAACTCATATGGGGTCTTCCATAAATGACGTAGCATTCTTTGACGATTTTTGACACCCCCTTCCCTCCTATTTTCCAATACGTAATACATGGCTCGTAGCATAATCCTAAATTTCAACTCCCAGCCCCTCCTTAAATGCTACGTCATTTATGGACGACCCCTATATAAATTTCCCCGGTTGGTCATCGGTTTGTAGTTGTGTGGCATCTATTAGAAATTCCTAGCCAGTTCAACAAACATCCGGTTATCCGAAAAGCATGACGGTGTTACCCCCGCCGATGAGTGACGGGCTTACCCGAAAAGGCCACTTTTCTCAAATTACACCGTAACTTTTGAATAATTGTTGAAACTGACCATTCAATGAATTTTGGCACTGAAGTATAGTACAGATTGTAGTGAGTAGAGATTTTATATTAACAAAATTTATATTGAGCAAAATGATGATTAGTTTATTTGGGTGAATACTAGGAATAAATATGTTTGCATGCATTTTCATTCAAGTAATTAAAAAAAAATCGTGAGTAAACAATAAAACTTTACGTTTATTTATTACGATAAGTTTTGTGAGCGATTTTTGTTCAGTGTACTGCATGCGAAAAAAACATCGCATAGCCTGATGAAAGCTTTTGTGGTGGGCTTTGATTGAAGCGAAACCTGGCTCGAGTCAGCCGTCGGCTCGTTGATCGTACAGCCAATGCGTGAATGGAATGGTGATAATGAAGGATGAGAGAGCGAGATAGGAAATGTTGGTAGGTTGGCTCGGGATTCATCGATCGGGTTGCCGTGAATGAGCAGTTCGGATTATTAACGAATTTTGAAGCGGACGGATGTTTTCTTTTGATGCGCAAGTTTTTGTGTAAATCTGGCCGGGAATCTCGCGGATACTACACAGATGAGAATACATGATTGATGAAAGTGAATTTCTGCACTTCTTTTGTAATCCAGAAGCTAAATTCTACCGACGAAATATTACATGCGCCGTTGGTGCAATGACGCGTGCGTTTGTTTTGTTTATTTTCTTCGTATTTGACAGGTAAATTTTGGTACCATTTGTCTCGAAAGAGTAAAAATGGTAAAAACAAATAAGGCGTGTGGCCAAAAAGCTACTAAATAACTGTTTTCTGGTAAAATCATTGGGGTGACGGGCTTACCCACCCTGACGGTGTTACCCGCTATTCCCCTACGCAGTGTCAAGAAAATTTTAACAAGACTGACTTGAACTAAGAGAATTTTCAGTATGGCACTCATTTCAAGCGCAATTGTGCAGTGATTCTTGTATCACATGTGTGTCATAAGTATTTAATATGAGGCTGATATAACACAGATTACTTCCTACTGTAAAGCCTGTATCGCGCTTGCAGAAAAGATTGCTGAATAACTTCTCCACTTTTGTTTGAACAACGCCTGATTACAAGCTGCGATGCAATAATATTAAACTGTAATTCAATTAAATGTGGAATAAAAATGTCATTGCAATGTTGGTTAAATGAGTGATTGTTCCTTGGGACAACCTCAAATCTTCCGGCGACGCTGGGGCTTCTCCCTGGGGCACATAACCTGTTGGAGTCTTTGACTCCGGAACGTCCTTCCCGGTGGAACACGACGACGAGCAGAGTATCGACGACACGCGGCGGACACTAGCCAAGAACCCAGCGGACGCAGGGAATCGGAATCTGGGATAAATAATTAGAAACTCGCGAGGAAAAACTACGATGTAACAAAGAAAGATTTATTCGGTAGCGCGGACACGTTTACAAAACGCGGCAAACTTTGTTCTAATAATAATTGTGTTTTGTCTCTAGTTGAGCGAGGGGTGTGCGGATGTCTAGTCGTACAAATGGAAAGGGCGTAATCATTGCCTCCCGACAATATTTCCTTCCCCCCATAGAGATGACCATTATGGGGGAGTTCTTTTGGGGATCAAAAAGACTTACTCATTTTATAGAATTCCAATCGCGACTCATCCTGGCGTAGAAATCGTCGCTTGCCAAATAAACGTAAAGGGTAAAGAACTTTGCGTAGCTTCCGTTTACATTCCTCCAAGAATTTCAATTAACCGCTGTCATCTTTGGAATGCGGTTTCTGCACTATCACATCCAGTTTTAATTCTGGGTGATATGAACGCACATGGTACAGGGTGGGGCGAACCATATGACGATAATAGAGCGGCCATTTTGTATGATTTGTGCGACGATTTCAATTTGAACATTTTAAATACAGGTGAAGTGACACGTATTGCCTCTGACGGCAAAGAAGTCGTCTCGACCTATCACTGGGGTCAAGTTCACTATCATTCGATTGCTTGTGGAAGGTAATCGAGGATCCTCATGGTAGTGATCACTTACCCATTATAACCACCATAAAGCATAATAGTGAAAGGTCAGACCATCCAATTCAGGTTCCTTTTGACCTCACAAGGAATATCGATTGGCAAAAGTATGCAGAAGCGGTATCTTTTGGCATCGAATCATTCAATCCCCTCCCACCTTTGGATGAGTATCGATTCCTGTCTTAACTGATATATAAGAGTGCATTAGAATCACAAAAACGACGTGTTCCAAGTGCATCCTTCAAAAGAAGACCAGCCACACTAGGCTGGGATGATGATTGCACCCAGTTGTATCTTAAAAAATCTGATGCTTTCAAAACTTTTCGTTGGCACCACGGTACCTCAGATCTTTATCAAGAGTACGCAAAGCTCGAAAGACAGCTGAGAAACCTGCTAAAAGCGAAGAAGCGTAGTTATTGGCGACACTTCATTGAGGGTCTCTCAAGAGAAACTTCAATGACAACGCTTTGGAGAGTGGCTCGCAACATGCGAAACCGCTCTTCTTCTAATGAGAGTGACGAATACTCCAACCGTTGGATATTCAGCTTCGCGAAAAAGGTCTGCCCAGACTCAGTCCCAGCACAACCGATTTCTTGGGAAACATCCCCAAGAGACGGTTCTCTGGACAGACCCTTCACTATGCTGGAACATTCTATGGCTCTTCTTTCATCAAACAATTCCGCTCCGGGACGCGATATGATCAAGTTCAATCTTCTTAAGAATCTCCCAGATATCGCGAAAAGATGACTACTGGATCTGTTCAACTCATTCATGGAGAACAACATTGTTCCGCTAGAATGGAGACAGGTCAAAGTAATAGCTATTCAAAAGCCTGGTAAACCAGCGTCTGATCATAATTCATACCGCCCAATTGCTATGTTATCATGTTTAAGGAAATTGTTGGAAAAAACGATCCTATCGCGACTCGACCATTGGGTTGAATCGAATAGCTTGCTTTCAAATACACAGTTCGGGTTTCGCAAGGGCAAAGGAACAAACGATTGTCTAGCGTTGCTTTCAACAGATATTCAACTGGCCTTTGCGGAAAAGGAGCAACTGGCTTCAGTCTTCTTGGATATTAAGGGCGCCTTTGATTCAGTTTCCATAGGCATATTGTCAGAAAAACTGCACAATAGTGGACTTCCAGGAATTTTGAATAATTTCTTGTATAATTTGTTGTCAGAAAAACATATGAGTTTCAATCTCGGACAACTGACAACTTCCAGAATTAGTTACATGGGCCTACCCCAAGGCTCATGTTTAAGTCCCTTGCTTTATAATTTTTACGTGAAAGACATTGATAGTTGCTTGGAAGGACAATGCACGCTAAGACAACTTGCAGATGATGCTGTAGTTTCTCTAAAAGGCCCACATGCAGAAATGTTGCAAAGACCATTGCAAAATTCTCTAAATAATCTGTCAATCTGGGCAAGATATTTAGGGATCGAGTTTTCTCCGCAAAAAAACTCAATTGGTTGTGTTTTCTAGAAAGCGGAACCCAGCCCAACTGAAACTCAATCTTTTGGGAATAGAAATCGACAAGTCTTTGACTTCGAAATACCTTAGGGTCTGGTTTGATTCAAAAGGCACTTGGGGTACCCAAATCAAGTATTTGGTGCAAAAATGTCAACAAAGGATCAATTTTCTACGCACAATTACCGGAACATGGTGGGGTGCTCACCCGGAAGACCTCATAAAACTTTACAAAACGACTATTCTCTCTGTTCTTGAGTATGGCTCTTTCTGCTTCCACTCAGCAGCAAACTGCCACCTAATAAAGTTGGAACGAATTCAATACCGTTGTTTGCGTATTGCTCTCGGCTGTATGCACTCAACGCATAATGCGAGCCTAGAGGTCCTGGCAGGGGTGAAACCTCTCCAGAACCGATTCTGGGAGCTCTCGCTAAGGTTACTTATCAAGTGTGGAGTGAGCAACACACTTGTCATTGAAAACTTCGAAGAAATGCTCAGTCTGAACACTCAATCAAAATTCATGTTTATCTGTTCTACATGTCATCTGACATAAGCCTACCAAGTTATAATCCTCCCCGTGTACACTTCACTAATGACAGTACCTCTGTTAAATACGATCTGTCCATGAAACAAGCTATTCATGGAATACCAGATCAACTTCGATGTATATCTATTCCTCGCATTTTTAACGAAAAGTACCAAAATGTCAATTCCTGTAAGAGATTCTTCACTGATGGGTCTCGCATAAATGGATCCTCTGGTTTCGGTGTCTTCAATGAAAATTTCACCGCCTTCCGCAAACTTCAGGAACCTTGTTCGGTTTATGTTGCTGAGCTGGCAGCAATCAATTTCGCTTTGGGCATGATTTCAAACATGCCCGTAGACCATTTCTTCATCTTCTCGGATAGCCTTAGTTCGATTAAGGCACTCCGGTCGATGAAACCTGTAAAACATCCATCTTACTTTCTTACAAAAATAAGGGAGCAGATGGGTGCACTGGTCGAAAGATCATACAAGATTACCTTTGTATGGGTCCCCTCACATTGCTCAATTTATGGCAATGAGAAGGCGGACTCTCTCGCAAAGGTGGGCGCACAGGAAGGTGAGATCTATGATATTGCTTTTTTCACTGAAAATTTTCGTTGCTTCGCTGGGATACATGACGTTTTGTTCCAGCGAAGGCCTTCGCGATAAAGCAAATCGCCAAATAGCACACTAATACCACAAAAAATCTGTCAACAATAACCTAAATTTCAGCAAAATGCTCTATTTGCATGACAACAGTCGACTACACAACTAATGAACGGCCGCCGTCAAATATCAGGATTGCCAACTGTCCGGCGACTGCTGTCATATTTCTTTGTCGCCGAATCTGGCGCTGGGTCGTCGGCGCGGAAACCCAAAGGTGGGAATAAAATTTTGGGGTTTGCGCGCAATAGAAGAATTTCACATGATGAATTTTTCCATTTTGTTCGCCAGAGTTCTCTTCAAAGTTGGCAAAATGATTGGCGAGAAGGCCAGCTGGGACGGTGGTTACATTCCATTATTCCTAATGTTTCTTTGCGAGTGTGGTGGTATGGTCTGGATGTAAGTCGCAATTTCATTCGCGTGATGTCAAGACTTATGTCCAACCATTACTCGCTAGACGCGCATTTACACAGGATTAACCTCGCGTTGAGCAATGTTTGTACTAAGTGCGGTTCCGGTTATGATGACATCGACCACGTAGTTTGGCAATGCCCGGATAATGACGCCTCCAGAGCGCTACTATTGGATACCCTTGAGGCCCGAGGTAGACAACCCTTTGTTCTTGTGAGAGATGTGTTGGGGACCCGCGATGTCACATATTTGGGATGTATTTTCGACTTTCTTCGCTCTGCTGGTACAAAAGTTTAATTCGCTTGTGTTTTCTTCTCCTGTTTTTTTTCTCTGTTTTGTCCTCTTTGTGTTACCAAGCTACTCCTGGCCATCCGGAAGGCCAAGTCCCACAACAAGTTGGTACCAACACCACAAGGCACCGAATTCGCTAGCAAGATGCGATTCACCCCCGGATGAGCAGCAGTGAAACCTTTGGCCCAATCCTTACCCTGTCCATCCCTCAAAATGTGACCTTCTAACCTCGAGCTGCCACGAGTATCCTGGTTTCCACCCATTACTAACAGATATCATTAAAAAGTTATTACTCTGTATAATGTATACTATTAAGTACAAAGAAAGATCCTCGGCTCCGTAAAGCGTTATACGCGATTGAGCCCCAAATAAATGAACTAGATAAAAAAAAATATTTTCCCCTTGCCGCTTCTTTCAAAAAGGTGAGTGTCCATTTTGCCCCGGCAGCAGAAGATATTTCCAAACTTGATTTTTGATATAATAAAGAAGAAAATATAAACATGTGAGGCATGTAGATACAGCAAAACTACTTGCATGTGTTCTAGAAATATCACGTTTTAATCTACCTGCAATAAATTAATCATTAAATCTTATTTTAGATGGTGTGAAAATTATAATTTCCATGCACAAAAAACGGAGGACGCAACATTTTCGTGTAAAATCAAGTATAATTTTAATTTCGAATGTTTCTTTCCTGAAACTACGTTTTAGACAAATGGACTATATTCTCCATTCATTAAAAGTTCAAAAAAGTTCGCATATTTCAAAATATTGAGGGTGTCCATTCTGCCCCGGGTGTCCATATTGCCCCGCCTACCCCTATTAATAGGACACGATCGGTAAAGTACTAGATTTGTAGTAATGAGATGAATTTTTGTATGGTGAGAAGGTGAATTCTCCGTTTCTGCAAGGAAATTGTGCAAAAAGCGTGGGTATTAGGTACCTTTTCTAATTTGATGCTGTTTGAGCAAAATTTTAGAAAACTGTGTTGTTGTTTCGGCTATTTCTTGTCCCTTAATCAGTACAGTTTTCCAAAGTTTTGCTGAAACAGCATCAAATTAGGCAAGGAATCATAATACCCACGCTTTTTGCACGATTTCCTTGCAAAAACGGAGAATTCAACTTCTTACCAAACCCTTCGTCTCTCCGGAACCACCAAGAAGGCATTGCTTCAGAGAGGGGCTAGTGCACATCGCTAACCCTCAAGGTTAGCTGCGTAGCCTGCAGCAACGAACATCGATGACTCGCTTTGGAGAGTCCATCACGGTAGCATGCTGGCGCTTAGCCAGTTTCCCGAGTGGTCCTCGCCACTACCTTTGTCCTCGGAAGGCGGGCAGGGTCAACCCCGCCCGCGCCCAACTGCTTTGCAGACATTAAGAACTGATGCCCACGTGCAACCCGATCTGACCTGCTGAAGGCAAGGGTATCACTACCCTTCAGGCCCTATCAGCTGCACCACAAGGTTGCTGACAGCAGGGTCTCCACCTGCCCCGACCCTTGCCGGGGACCCCTTTCCAACTGCAGGCTCGGATCCAACCCAGTAGACCAACGCCACGACAGCACCGCTACCGCTGGAACGCCGTTCCAACGGCTATCACCCATATCGTCTGGGAGCTACATAGGAGGTGGCGCGTGGATTCGAAGAATGGTTAGTCCAGATGCAGTACAAGAGGTGGTCCAGGGGTTCGGAGTCGGCTTCGTAGGTCATACTGGTGCCCTGCGGTCGAGATCGACCCTTACAGCGATTAAGTGGCCGCAGAGAGGAACTCTGCGGCCACTTAATCGCTGTAAGGGTCGATCTCGACCGCAGGGCACCAGTATGACCTACGAAGCCGACTCCGAACCCCTGGACCACCTCTTGTACTGCATCTGGACTAACCATTCTTCGAATCCACGCGCCACCTCCTATGTAGCTCCCAGACGATATGGGTGATAGCCGTTGGAACGGCGTTCCAGCCAAACTCATCCCTATCCTAGTAAGTCGCCTAGAAATTTAATTTCGATTGGATATTTGGTTACAGAGATATCTTTCAAAGAGTACTTAGGATTTATAAAACTTAACTTTTTGAGAGTTTTGACCAAGTGCATCATAATAAATATCTCAGCCGTCTGTCAACCTATTTGGGTTCTCTTAGCATCAAATGAAAGCTACAATATCCTTGTAAAAGGCCCTGAAATTTTATTTCGATTGGACATTTGGTTACTTAGATATCTTTCGAAGAGTATTTCAATAAATTCCCTTTTACCCTTCTTACACCCATAAGAAGGGTATAAATATCGCTCGTGTGTGTGTGTGTGTGTGTTTGCGTTACAAGAAAAGTCACGCACGTTTCTCAGCCGTCTGTCAACCGATTTGAGTTCTCTCGGAAGCAACATCCTAGTAGAATGCTATCATTTTTTTTTCGATTGTATGTTTGGTTACCGAGATATCTCTCGAAGAGTACTGATGGACATTTGATTACAGAGATATTTTTCGAAGAGTACTTAGGATTTATACAACTAAACTTTTTGAGATGTTTGACCAAGTGTATCATAATAAATATCTCAGCCGTCTGTCAACCGATTTCGGTTCTCCTAGCACCAAATGAAAGCTACAACATTCTAGAAGAATCCTATATAATTTCATTAGGATTGGACACTTGGTTACCGAGATATGTTTCAAAGAGTACTTGGGAGTAATACATGTTAACTTTTTGAGAGATTTTTGACCAAGGATATCATAATAAATATCTCAGCCGTTTTGGGTTCTCTTAGCACCAAATGGAAGCTGCAATATACTTGTAAAAGGCCCTGAAATTTGGGTTCTCTTAGCACCAAATGGAAGCTGCAATATACTTGTAAAAGGCCCTGAAATTTTATTTCGATTCGACATTTGATTACTGAGATATCTTACGAATTTCCTTTGTTCCTTTGAATTCCACTAAGAATTTGTATCCTTTGACAGATACGAACTTCGTGATTTTTCAAACTTCGTGATTTTTCAAGATACATCATTCTGAACTGTTTTTGTGTTATCTGAAATACTTTTGACCATTTTGGAACCGATAGGCGGATTTCACGGGAATCGGTTCTAGTGGGGTTCCTCCAGCAATCCCTCCTAGGATTATTCTAGAAATTCCTACTATAGTAGTAATACCTACTAGTCTTTAGAAAAAATCACTAGAAGTATCAGCAGAGGCATTCCTGAAAGTATCCCAGCAAGAATGTCAAGAGAAATCTAGCGAGGTTTTCCTGCAGGTATCACAGTAAAACTTTCTGGAGGAGTCCTAGCAGGAATTGTTGGAAAAAAACATTGGTTTGAGGAATCCAGTAGGAACTCTTTCAGGAAGGCCAATAGGAGCTCCTGGAGGAATCCCTTGAGAAATTTATGAGGGAATCTATGGATAAAATTTATTGGCTAAAAATACCAGGAGGAATCTGCGTAGGAACTTCAGGAAGAATCTTAGGAAAAATCTCTAAAGGAAATCTTGAAAGGATTCTGGGATTTATCATTGTGTAAATTTCAGCAGAAGTGTTAGGAGGAATTGCTGAAGGAAACTATGCAGGACTTTCTAAAGAAACCCCATCAAAAAAAAATTCTTAGAATAAATATCTGGAAATCTAGAGAAGTCCCTGGAAGAATTGGTAGAGGTATTCTGGAGGAACTCATAGAAAACGCCCTGAAGAAATCACTGGAGGAAATGCTGAAATAATCTCACGAAGATTTCCCGGAAGTAATCCAGCAAGAATACCAGGATAAAATCCTACAGGAATCACTAGAAGAGCTCCTGGAGGTACCATAGTTAAAATTTCTGAGACAGGAATTGTTGTAAAAACCGCAGGAGAAGTTGGTTGAGGAATCGTTGGAGGAAGGTCATGAGGAATTTCTGGAAAAGTCTTTGGATAAAATCTCTGGAGGAATTCCTTCCTGGATGATTCGTTGGAGAAATCCCTGAAAAAACAACCGAAGAAATTACGGCCAGAATTCCAGGAGGGTTGCTAGGCAGGATCCCAGCAAAAAAGCCATGAGAAAGCTCTAGAAGAATCCCTGAAGTTTCACAGTTCGAATTTCTAGAGGAGTTCTGAGAAATTAGTGAAGGAATCCCACGATAAAATCTCTAAATGAATTCCTAGAAGAATCACCGGAGGATCTTTTTGAAGAATGTTCAAAATATTGCCTTGAATAATCCCAGCGAATATTCTTGAATAAATGCTACTAAAAATCACTAGAGAAATTCTAGAAGAACTCCTGAAGGTACTAATGAAGACATTAGCGGAGCCTTTTTTCTTACTCACTCTCCCAAACTCGTAAGCGAACGAGCGAGATGAAAGAGGGGGCAAGCTGCCTCCTCTTCTATCTTTCTCTTTCTCGTGTATGTTTAGGAGAGTGAGTAAGAAAAAAGAAAATGCTGGCTGCAACTGCTTAAGAGATCCCAGCTAGAATGCCTGAATAAAATCTCTGAAGATGTTCCTGGAGCAATCACCGGAAGAACTTCTGTAAAAGTTTAGATTGTATTCCAGGATTCCCCCACAAATTTCTCATGGCAATCCTTCAGGAGCTTCTCTTGGCTTTCCTGAAGAAGTTCCAGCTGGATTCGTCAAAGCGATTCCTGCTGTGGTTCTTCCAGCAATTTCTCCCAGGACTCATCGAGAAATACTGTAATACCTAATTCTTCTAGGGTTTCTTCTTATAATTTCTCCTGAGGTTCCTTCAAAAATTCTTGGGATGATTCAAGGCAATCTTTCTACGTTTCTTCCAGAAGTTCCTTTGGTGTTTCCTCGAGTATTTACTCCAGAAACTTTATCCTGGGATTTCCCCGAAAATTTCCCATGGAATCCCTCCTGGAGTTCCACCTTGGATTCAACAAGTGATTCTCACTGAGTTTCTTTCAGGAATACCCTCTATGACCCCTCCAGAAAATTTTATAGTGATACCTGCAGGAAAACCTCTATGCATTTCTTTTGACATTCTTGCTGGGTTTCTTTCGAGTAGTGTTCCTAGGATACTTCCAGAAATGCCTCTGGTGATACTTCTAGTGATTTTTCTAAAGACTAGTACGTATTACTGGAGAATTCTCTTGTGAAATCCAATAAGGAATGCTTGGAGGAATTCTAAAAGATGTTCTTTGAATATATACCAAAAGGAATGCCTATGGGGCCCATATAGCCGAGGCGGTAAACGCACGGGTATTCAGCATGACCATGCTGAGGGTGACGGGTTCGATTCCCGGTCGGTCCAGGATCTTTTTGTAAAGGTAATTGCCTTGACTTCCTTGGGCATAGAGTATCTTCGTGCCTGCCACACGATATACACATGCAAAATGGTCATTGGCAGAGGAAGCTCTCAGTTAAAAACTGTGGAAGTGCTCATTGAACACTAAGCTGAGAAGCAGGCTTTGTCCCAGTGAGGACGTTACGCCAAGAAGAAGAAGAAGAAGGAATGCCTAGAGAAATCCCTGAAATAATCTTTAAAAGCATTTGGAGAAATCCGTGAAAGAGTCCCTGAAAGAATTGCAGGCAATCAATTCTTGGGGGTAGGTCGAAACGAGTTCTTGGAGGAATCCCATGAGGAATTTCTCGAGAAATCCCAGGCGAAAATATCTGAAGGAATTCCAGGAGGAATCGCCGGAGAAACTTCTGGAAGAATCACAAGAAGATTGACTTTTTTTTATTTTTATTTTTTTATCTGTATTAACGAGATTTTTCGCCCTAGGCTAGTTCATCTCGGGACGCACGCTTTACTTCCCTTCCGTAGGAAGAACTCACATTTTGCGAGTTTGTCGGGAGTAGGATTCGATCCCAGGTCCTCGGCGTGTTAGTCAAGTGTTCTAACCATCACACCAGGTTCGCTCCACTAAGATTGACTTGAATAACCTCACCAAGAATTCCTGAAAGAAAAAAAAAACAATATAAATCTCGAGAGAAATCCCTAGAAGAATTGCGGGAGGTATCATAGTAGGAATTTCTAGAATAATCCTAGGAGGGATTGCTGGAGGAATCTCTGCAAAAATGCCTGGTGAAACTTCAGGGATGCCTGGAAAATCCCAAGAGAAGCAAATTGAAGAAATATCAGGAGGAATCCATAAAGGAATACCTAGAGAATTCACTGGAAGAATCGATAGAGGAATTCCTTGAAGAACCCATGGAGAAGGCCTTGAAAAAATACCAGCAGAAAGTATTTTGGATAACACAAAAACAGCTCAGAATGATGTATCTTGAAAAACCACGAAATTCGAGGCGTCGCATGATACTGTTGTCGGAGGTTTGGGCAGTGGAATTTTCGTAGCGAATAAAAGAATAACCGGGGAAAAACGTTACGATTAATGAACTGAACTTTATTGTGCAAAACTCAACGCGGTTACAATGTTTTGTTGTTGTTACATTTTTCTCTCTGACTCTGAGCCAGGGCCAGCCGAGGGGCCAGCGCTGTAGCATCGTACTATATGCCCAGTGGTAATTCAACCGGGCGGCCCAATACTCCTCCTCGATGATCAGCGTTGGCAGGCCTCTAGTCCCAACATCTCCGAGAACTTCCGTACCTTCACAGCTCCTAATGGCTTTGTCATTATGTCCGCAAGCATGTTGTCGGTGGAGCAATACCGCAGCAGAATTTCTTCAGAGTTGGATAGCTCCCTGATGAAGTGATACTTCGTATCTATATGTTTGGAGCGACGGTTTTGCTTCTCCTGGGTAGCGAACTCCAAACAGCTTTTGTTGTCCTCCCAAATAACGGTTGGTGATTTCTGCTCTGCCTTCAGTTCCGCAAGAAGTCGGCGCAGCCAGACAGCTTCCTGTCCAGCCTCAGCTAGAGCTACATATTCAGCCTAGATCGTAGAAGCCGAAACGCATGACTGTTTCCGGCTACTCCAGCTCACCGTTGCGCCGCCAAGACGAAACACGAATCCACTGTTCGACTTGCGGTCCGCGGTATCACTTGCCCAATCGGCGTCACAAAAACCTTCCAACTGTAGATTCTCGGCATTGAGGCGCAATCTTGAATCTGCTGTTCCGCAAAGGTATCTCACAACACGCTTAACTTCAGTCCAATCCGATTGAAGCGGGTTGTTGATTTTCCGGCTCAATATCGAAACGGATGCAGCAATATCCGGCCTGCTGTTCGTGGCAATGTATAGCAGTGACCCTATCAAACGATGGTACTCGATGTTGTTCGGCAGGCTCTTTGATTCCATCCTGTTCTTGTAGTAGCCCGTGTCCATCGGAACATTCGATCGCTTGGCCTCCTCCAGATTGTAATTCTTCGCAATTTTTCGAATAGCAGCAGCCTGGTTGATCGAATATACTCCATCAGCTTCCCTGTTCACGCTCATCCCCAGAAAGTGACGAATTGTTCCCAACGAAGTGATGCGGAACCTCTTCCGAAGCTGCTCTTCAACCTTGTCGATTTCGTTCTGTATACGGCACACGAGCACCATGTCATCCACGTAGATTAACAAATACAGCCACTCTCCGTTGCCGAGGTTCTTCATGAACAAGCACGCATCCGAAGTCGACTGTTCGAAGCCAATACTTGTCAGGAACTCCTTGATGGTGTGGTTCCATACCCGTGCGGCCTGTTTCAGGCCGTAGATGCTCCTGTTCAGCTTACACACCCAGTCCTCCTTCCCAGCAACTTCGAAACCCGGTGGTTGAGCCATGAA
This sequence comes from Aedes albopictus, assembly GCF_035046485.1. Lineage (NCBI taxonomy): Eukaryota > Metazoa > Arthropoda > Insecta > Diptera > Culicidae > Aedes > Aedes albopictus. The sequence goes on from NC_085138.1 coordinate 216,386,980, forward strand.
AATATCTTCCTTCAACAGTCCGTAGAGGTAAGCACATTTGACATCGATATGCCTGACATCCATCTTCCTGCTGCTAGCGACGGCCAGCAGAACGCGGAACGTTTGTTGCATCGCAACGGGCGCAAAAACTTCCTCAAAATCTTGCCCGAAGCGCTGAGAGTAGCCTTTGGCCACTACTCTAGCTTTAAACCGTACAACTTGGCCGTCCGAATCCTCCTTCTTCTTGAACACCCAGCGACTTCCCACGGGTTCCCGCCCGGGTGGCAACCGAACGAGTGTCCAGGTGTCGTTGTCCTGCAAAGAAGACATCTCCTCCTTCATCGCAGCAAGCCACTTTTTCTTTTCAGCAGAAGATATCGCCTGCTCGTACGTCATCGGTTCATCACCGCAAAACGCAGCCATACCGGCCTCACCGATTACGTAGTCTTCGAGCCTCCTCGGTAGCACTCCCTGAGTAATGCGGCCAGATCGCCGCCGGTCCTGAACTACACCACCAGCAGCTCCAGCTTCATCAACCGCAGAATCACTTTCTTCCGAGCTTCGTTCCTCTGATCCACTGTAGAACGAGTCTGCATCTTCGTCCGGATCATCTTCCGTCTCCAAACGGTTGTCTTCCGCACTACCGATCTCAACTTCTACTTCTCCTTTGTTACGAACGTCGGTGGAAAGTTCACTATTCACACCCAATTCCAGGAAACGGGCATCTCTACTCACAGTAACCTTCCGAGTGTCCAGGTCAAGAAACCGATACGCCTTAGCTTGACTGCAGTATCCGATGAAGACCATCTTCTTCGCCTTGCTCTCAAGTTTGCCCCTCTTCTCACTCGGGATGTGGACGTACGCTTCGCAGCCAAACACCTTCAATCCCTGCATCACCGGTTTGCGACCGAACCAGCGCTCAAACGGAGTACATCCAACGGAACGAGAAGGCAATCGATTTTGGAGAAACGTCGCCGTGGATACCGCCTCGCCCCAGAACTCCTTTGGAAGATTGGCATCGATGAGCATACATAAAGCCATTTCTTGGAGGTAGAGATTACGCCGCTCAGCCACACCGTTTTGCTGCGGCGAGTACGGTGTGGTGTATTCCGCCCTGATGCCTTCCGCAGCAAAGAACTCACGTAGCTCGGTATTCACGTACTCTCCTCCGTTGTCGGACCTTATCGCTTTTGGCTTACGGTTGAATTGGTTCTTAACCAAATTCACGAACTCCTTAATCTTCCCAGGCACTTCGGATTTGTTCGCCAGCAAATATATGGTGGTATAACGACTATAATCGTCAATGATCGTCATAAAATACTTCTTGCCTCCGGGTGTCACATGTTTGAAAGGTCCACACACATCAGTGTGTAGAAGCTCGAGCACCTCCTTAGCACGCCTCTGTGCCACCTTCGGGAATGGTTTCCGATGCAGTTTGCCTTCGAGACAACACTCACACACCAGCTTTATTCCACAGTCTACCACCTTCATGTTCGTGCCTAGCTCCTTTTTGTTGATCAGGTCCACCACGTCGTAGTCCCGGTGGCCAAAGCGACGGTGCCACGTATGTTGGCAGAATTCATTGTGGCGAGACGCAGCAGCAGCCAAAGATCTCTCGCAACACCTTAACAGGTACATCCCACCACGCAAGTCAGCGACCGCCACCGTGCAGCCACTCGCATCACGGACCCGACATCCATGTGAATCGAACACAACAGAGAAATTTTTCGCAACAAGCATACTCACGGACAAAAGACTGCCTTCTAATTCTGGGACGAAGAGAACGTCCTGCACTTTCACATCACGCTTCTTGCCACCGCCGTCCTCGCACAGCAGCATTCCGTTGCCAACTCCAGCAGCAACCGTTTTCTTACCGTTGGCAAGAGTTACTTCTACCCGCACGTCTTCGACCAGCTCGGAGAAAAAGGCTTTGTTGCTTGTCATGTGCTGCGACGCGCCGCTATCGACGAACCAGAACCGCGTAGATCCTTTCACCGTACAGCACTTTCCATCTTCCTCTGCCGCAGGAGCACTTCTACCAGCATCCGCCTAGAAAAGTAACGGCACACCGGAGTCCTGTGCCTGCTTCGCTTTTTGTCCACTTGCATTCGACGAGGTTTCACGTTTGCTTGCATCCGACTCCCCCTTGAGAGTAGCCAGGTACTTTCGGCAGTTCTTCCGGTAATGGCCGGGCTTTTTACAAAAGAAACATACCTTTTCGGATGCCTTTCCGCTTGGTCCCGTTTTCAGAGCCTTGCTATCGTTCATTCCTCGTTCCGTGCGCTTGAGATGTTCGTCCCGCAGTTTTGATTTCACCAGCTCCATTGTAATGTCGTCGTCCGGGCGACTCTCGAGTGCGGTCACCAAACCGCTGAACGAGTCAGGGAGGCTCCGCAAAACCATGGCCACTTTCATCTCCGGCTCGAGCTCCAATCCAGCTGCTTGTAGACGATCGAAGAGTTCTTCGAGCTCTAGAAGATGGTTTTCCATGTCGCCACCTTCGTGGAGGTTTTTACTGCACAGCCGTTTGAGCAGCGAAACACGAGACGTTACTGTAGCTTTCTCGTGATGCTGTCGTAGTGCCTCCCATACATCATGAGCACTCGTGGCGTTCTTCAGCAATCCCAGCTGGCTGTCCTCGATGGTGAGTCCGATGGTGGCTTTGGCTCGTCTGTCCTCCTTCGTCCACTGCTCCGTGACAGGCACCGGCTTGGCCTCGTCAATCACATGCCATAACTCCTCGCGAGTCAAAAGCATCTCCATCCGAAATTTCCACACGTTCCAATTTGTGTTGGAAAGTCTCGGGAACGAAAACTTAGCAGCGTCCGCCATCTTCCTCCTCCTCGAGGGAATTCTCCTCCTGCGCGTACAACCGACCGAACCGACGATTTAACTGCACAACTTCCCGATATTCCGACCGAACAACTGGTCCCATAACCTGTCGGAGGTTTGGGCAGTGGAATTTTCGTAGCGAATAAAAGAATAACCGGGGAAAAACGTTACGATTAATGAACTGAACTTTATTGTGCAAAACTCAACGCGGTTACAATGTTTTGTTGTTGTTACATTTTTCTCTCTGACTCTGAGCCAGGGCCAGCCGAGGGGCCAGCGCTGTAGCATCGTACTATATGCCCAGTGGTAATTCAACCGGGCGGCCCAATAACTGTTTCGTTCACATTCGAAAAATGGAATCTGGAACCGCTACAATCATTTCCCGGTAATCAGTTTGTCGGTTCCAAAATGGCCAGAAGTATTCCATACAACGCAAAACTAGTACATAATGGTGTATTTTGAAATCCGCGATGTTTGAAATTCCAAATGACAGTATTGCACCATTTCCAAAACTTTGCCCCGAAACTAGATTACGGAAAATATGTCCAAATGTATTCTAAATGACCAATCATCACAATAATATTCTATAACTTTCAAAATCATGAAGTTTGATATGTCGCATGATGGTGTTTATTCATCTTAGAAAATTTGACCCCCCGTGAAATCCACCTATCGGTTCCAAAATGGCCAAAAGTATTTCGGATAACACAAAAGGCGCTGTCCATACACTACGTAGACTCATTTTTGGCCATCTCAGACCCCCCTCCCCCCTCGTAGACTTTTGTCCATACATAATTTTCGAAATTTGTATGGAGCGTAGACTTTGGCCAGACCCCACCGTTCCCCCCCCCCTAAGGGTCTACGTAGTTTATGGACAGGCCCAAAACAGTTCAGAATGATTTAACTTGACAAATCACAAAGTTTGAGATGTCGCATGATAGTATTGAATCATATTCAAAAATTGACCCCGGAGCCACCGGAACCAATTCCCGTGAAATCCGCTTATCGGTTCCAAAATGGCCAAAAGTATTTCGGATTACACAAAAAACAGTTCAGAATGATGTATCTTGAAAAATAATGAAGTTGGAGGTGTCGCATGATGGTATTGAATCATATTCAAAAATTGACCCCGGAACCGGTTCCTCGGAACATCCGTAAAACTGGTTCCAAGGCACTTAGTGACCGGTATGGACTTCCAGACATATGTTTCTATCATTCTAGTTCATTTAGGTCTAAAAACAAAACTTTTCTCATATCGAAAATTCACTTTATCCAATATGGCCAATTCCAATGACCCATTTTGATTCCGGAATAACTCCGGAACCAGGTGGCCATTCCAAAAATCCCTGGAAAATCCCTAAACTAGAAGGATATCCGCTTCTTGTGTCAAAATTTGGTTGGAAAATATTGAAAAACAAAAAAGTTATAGCGAAAACAGTGTTTTTTCGCACTCTCGTTAGGGGGGGTTGGTAACGGAAGGGTTAAAGGCACCTATTTGAACCGACGCCTTCAAATAAGATGGCGGCCCTTAGCTTGCAATTTAATGGGGTTTGGGCGACTGCGTTGGCGAACCGTAGATCTTTGGATTCCTACCGGATGGGTTTCCTTCAACCATCCGGCTCGAAGGACCACTTGTTCGATAGCTGGACTGGTTCCCTACGTTTTGGCCTCCCTGAAACGTGCCAAACGCAGTGCTATCCGGGGCAATTGTGGGGGTGAATTCGGTGCCAACCAACTTAGCAAAATCTTCACCGTTTCTCGCGGTCTTCCGGTGCAGCACAGTAAAAACTCGCGGTTAGAGAAACAACTGCACTACATTTAACGTTTATTAAACTAATAACTTAAATTACTACAAAAAATACAAAAAAAACAGAAATCGTATTCGACCCGACCTGCCCTCGTAACAGTTTTCTATAGAACTAAATCTAATGGGCACTGCAGTGTGCAGCAGAAGGCCAACCTATTGTTTTATTAATTTATATTGTGCATCCTAGCTTAATCACTCAGATGCTGCTGATCTGAGTCAGCCGCCATAAGATTGCGCCCGTTTGATTTGTACGCGGCGGCTGACATTTCCACCCGGCGGCTGCAAAACAGTTTTAGCCAAGGTGCACACCGTGTACAAATCATGCGTGCGCGGTCTGGCGCGATCTGAGGCTGCGCGTTTCGAACGCAGCTTGCTGAGAATCTAAGATAAGCGCGACAATAGATCGCGGGCACAATTCCGCGCAAATCGGCAGATCGTTATCGCCGTTGGTGGCAGCTGTCGGTTGGTAGCCACTAGCCGAGGGGATGCTCAATGTAGCTTACCTTGAACTCCGACACTGTCTATTTTGCGTTTCAATGTTGTTAAAAGTGAAAATGTCAAAATTTTCCAATGGTTCGTACGTCCTATCGAAATTTTTATTAATTTTGATCAATACAGAGGTTGTATTTATAATTTTAATGAGATGATTTCTATAGCGTTTACAATGGCTTTCGCACAAAAAACACTAGGAAGAATTTCAGTTGAATCCATAAAGTAGTTACCGTTAGGCAGTCTTGAATCAATTATTCTTTGTCTTTCGCATCTTGGAGGAATTACATAATCTCCACTGCGATTATCCTGAATGGTGAATTCAATTTCAGTATTTTCATATATAGCCGTAAATATCCATGTATCATAATTAATACAACAGTGAAATTTAGTAAGAAAATCTCTTTCTATAATTCCATCTGTTGGAATAGGAAAATATTCATTATTCAGTTGAAATTTATGATGAATTGAAATGTTGTCAGGGCATAAAATATCTGTCGAAATCGTTCCTATAGTGTGTAATTTTTGCTCGGTAATTCCTGTAACTGCACATGTCTCGTCAATGTTCACTAATTCGTTTGGTTTAATAATATTGGATTTCAATATAGAAATATCCGCCCCGGTGTCCACTAAAAGAGTGCACACTTGATTGGAGGCGGCTATTTGGATGTTTATAAAATTTGAGCCTGATGTGTGAATATTAAAACATTTTAGCGTCTCACAACGTTTGCTAACGCTACTTGTGAACTCTGTTGAGGAATTTGTTGGTTTGGTTGTAGCGCTGGTTGTACGATCATTCCCGTCGTACCAGCCATACCCGTCTTACCCCCAACGTTCAGTTGTTGGAGGACTTGTATGTTTTCCGCCTGAGCGTAGAACACACGGTTTTGGGGATGATAATTTCCTCCTCGGTGACGATTTCCACCTCTATTTCCATAACCGCGCTGTCCATAACCACCTCTTCCTCGAGATGAATTAGGATTATTTTGGTTATAGTTTTGCCTTTCGCGGTATCCATAGCCACCGCGAAATCCATTTCCCCTATGATTTCGTCCACGATAACCACCTCTAGCGTGGTGGTGCGCGTTGCTGTTGCAGAATAAGACGGAATTCGATGAGTTATTTTTTTCGTTTGCCTTGCCTATAGCTTCGGCAAGGGTTTCAAATTTACCGGCCTTTATGATAAATTGTGATTCTTTATTACGTAACCCGTTTGCAAGTGCATTCATGCCCGCTCGAACGGCTAGCCTCGATGCAGTTGCAATGGGTACATTTTCTGCTATGTATGCGTTTTCTACTCGTTTCATACTCATGTACGAGCATGGAAGCGGTTTTAGAGCGATTCCAAGCAACAGCATCAAAATTAAGGAAATTTTTTAATTCATGATTTTCTATTGAACTGAAACTTTGCACAGTTTTTCAGTTCCATCTAAATCGCCATTTTTCGATATCAAATTTTTATTTTGAATCACGACTAACTTTTCAAAAGGGTGTATGTGAAAATGGTTCAAAAATATTCAAAAATCTGCGCAGCCAAAATGATTCGTTCGATTGCTATGAATTTTTCAGCAAAGTTAGATAACTAAATGGTGATTCCTAAGAAAATATACACTGTGAAAAAACATCGTTTTTAACATTAAAAAATATCATTTTTGTCACAAAAACTCAAATATCTCAAAACCCTATCTTTTTACCAACGTAATTTTTTTTAGGAAAGACGGTCCATTGTATAAGCAATCTACCATAAAAATTTGGTGATGGTAAACTAATAAACAAAAAAGTTATAACATATCAAACATTTCACAATTTTCACATTTGGTAAATATTTTTTTCTGTGTAAATTATTTGGTCAGAAATCGCAGTTTGATGCTGATTTTATTGTTCAGCAAAGTTAGATAACTAAATGATGATTTCTAAGAAAATATACACTGTGAAAAAAAATCTTTTTTTAACATTAAAAAATATCATTTTTGTCACAAAAACTCAAATATCTCAAAACCCTATCTTTTTACCAACGTCAATTTTTTAGGGAAAACGGTCCATTGTATTAGCAATCTACTATAAAAATTTGGTGATGGCTGAACATCTCGAATTATTTATAAACATCGGATATTATTCATCGGACCAATTCCCCGATCAAAATGAGGGAACTCCACATATTTAAGTCAAACTAGATGCCTCCTTTTCGTAGAACGCGCAGCATTTTCCGGAGCAAACCAACCCACAGTGGGCAAAATCGAGCCAAAAAACGGAACTTATTTTTGCCGCTGGTTTGAAGCAATTAAAAGTATGTACCCCAAAGGAAAAAACCATGCTAAATCGATTGGTGATGGTCTCGTGACCGGCAGGTGACGGGAAATGGCCTCTTTGGCCACTTTTAGGTCCCGAACCTGGTTTTCCGGGTTCCGCACCAAGCTATTTTCAATCAAATCAGCTAAATATAGAGTGCGGCACATCATTTCATGTCTATTTTTTGTGAAGATGTTAGTGGTGACTATTTAAGACCTCACCAAGGTCATATGGCCACTTCCGGATATGGGTCCAGTTCCTCCGGTTCCGGATTCCGGCCATTTCAAGTGAAGTCACCTAAATATACAGTGCGACATATCAATTCATATCTATTTTCAACAGGCTTGTGAGTAGTAACTGTTTGAGACCTCACCAAGGTCATATGGCCACTTCCGGATCCTGGTCCAGTTCCTCCGGATCCAGATTCCGGCCATGTCAAATGAAGTCAGCTATATATACGGTGTGACATATAAATTCATATCTATTTTCAATAAGCTTTGAGACCTTACCGGGGTCATATGACCACTTCCGGATCCTGGTCCAGTTCCTCCGGATCCGGAGTCCGTCCATTTCAAGCGAAGTAAGCTGAATAAACAGTGCGAAGAACGAAACACATTTTCAGAGTAAATGTTACACCATTTATTTGCTTTCTAATGTTTTTGTTGTCAAATAACCAGTTTTAATTTCCGTGGATAAAATAACAGTTCAAGTTAAACTGTCATGAAATCTAAATATTACTAAAGAGACCGATTCTTGTGGAAATCGCTAAAAAAGTCCTTCGAGAATTATTGTTGAAGGAAATATATTTTTTTTTTGTAAATACTTCCTTGAGTTTTTATAGAAATCCCTTGGCTAGATGATTAAAAAAGTCCCTAACCACTTTGCTAGACTTTGCTCTGTAACTCTTTTTGGAAATCCTTCGGCAATTTGTTTGAAAGTAACTTCAGTAATTTCTTTAAGAACTTCTTCAGCAATTTCTTTCGGAAATCCGTTGTTAATTTGAAAATTCCCAAAAAAATGACCACGTGGTTTATGGACAGCCCCTATTTTTAAAACGCATTTAAAGTTTGTATGGGGAAAATTTTTTGTTCGTGTCGAACTGTCACTTTATCGATTGAATTGTCATTCTATCCACGAAAATTAAAACTGTTCTATTAATTTAACCATAAAAAAAGCTATTGGAATCCAATGAAATCACGTAATACTCAGAAAAATGAGCTCTTTTGATTAGGCTATAAAAATAGCAATATTTTATTCACTAAACAACCCATTTTTTTTAATTTGTCTATAATATATTTTTTTTAGGAATTAAGTTCAAAATAGCCATAAAATTCAACAATAACTTCCTACGAAACTTGTTCTATTAGTTTCTGAAGAATATTTGCTTGGTAATCGTGAATTTTATCTGAATAATGACTGAAGGAATCTCCAGAAAATACAACTGTACTGTTTTCATTCATTAATTCCGTCAGGAGTTCTTCGCAGAAATTCGTCTCCAGAGGAATAATAACAAAATTGAAGAAAAAATCCAAGCAGAATAATAGGCGAATTTCTTTGACATTTCACGAGAACTAATTAAGGAATTTCATCAACAATTCATTTTATTATTCTTTCGAATACTCCTTTAGGAATATTTCTTTCTGAAGTTTCATCGGCAAATGGTGTTTTAGAAAACAAAATATTTTTATTTTTCGTACTCTAAACAAAGTTAGACATTTTTGGAGTATAACATCATTTATTTGATTTTCAATATTTTCGTTTAGGTAGTCAAATTAACAAAACAGATGTAATTCACTTTGATAATTTATTGATAATCGATAAAGTGATAGCTCGCCCTGAAGAAAAAAAAATCAAATTATTTTTTTATCTGCGTTTTAGTGCGTTTAGTAGTTCCGAAATGAAACTTTGGATTTTGATCCCTTTTCCCATGGAGGTTATTTATATGAAATAGTCTGGATACTATTAAAAAGCCTGATAAGTTCGGAAGTTACCTTACAATATTTCCATAAAAATAAACCCGTGGAAATTCTTTCAGGAGCTTATATGAAACATCATGAGCTGGTTGATGTTCTTTCTAAAATATATTTTGTTAATTCTTTCACGCATTTTTTTTCGAAAATTCACTGAACAAACCCTTCCAGCTTTTCCCCTGCAATTTCTTATGAAAACCATTTTGCTATTTTTTTGGGAATACCTTCTATAACTCTGTCGGAAATTTCTCCTTCTTTGGGAAATCCATAGTCAATTTTATTGTGAATTCCCTCTTCAATGCCTTTGAATATTTTTAGGCAATGATTTCCGGAATTTCATCAGAAATTATTTCGGCTGTAATTCTTCCAAGATTTTTTCACTAAAGTAATTCGACAAGATATTGTAGGTAATATTATAGATATAATTTGATTATTAATCCTCTGGGGACGAATTTCTTAGAAGAACTCGTGATGGAATTATTGAATGAAAACCCTACAGAAATATTTTATGGACATCCTTCAGATAAAATACACGGAGCAATTTCCACAGAAGTTGGGTTTTTTACCCTACTAACAAAATTAGCCGCATAAGAGCTTATCATGCAAATGCAATCGGAAGAAAGCTCAGCAAAAATGTTAGTCCGGTAGTAAAATCGATACGTTCATTTGATTAACTGTAATTTTATCCACGGAAATAAAAAACTTTTGCCTACAAAAACACAAGAAATCAAATAGAAGATGTTATATTTACACTGAATAAATATTTCGGATCCGGAAGTGGGCATATGACCTCGATCAGGTATAAAATAGTCACCACTCACATGCTTATTGAAAATAGATATGAATTGATATGTCGCACCGTATATATAGCTGACTTCACTTGAAATGGCCGGAATCTGGATCCGGAGGAACTGGACCAGGATCCGGAAGTGGCCATATGACCTCGGTGAGGTCTCAAACAGTTACCATTCACATGCTTGTTGAAAATAGATATGAATTGATATGTCACACCGTATATATAGCTGACTACATTTGACATGGCCGGAATCCGGATCCAGAAGAACTGGACCAGGATTCGGAAGTGGCCATATGACCCCGGTAAGGTCTCAAATAGTCACATCTCACATGCCTGTTGGAAATAGATATGAATTGATATGGCTCACTTTATATATAGCTAACTTCACTTGAAATGGCCGGAATCCGGATCCGGAGGAACTGGACCAGGATCCGGAAGTGGCCATATGACCTTGGTGAGGTATAAAATAGTTACCACTCACATGCTTATTGAAAATAGATATGAATTGATATGTCACACCGTATATATATAGCTGACTTCACTTGAAATGGCCGGAATCCGGATCTGGAGGAACTGGACCAGGATCCGGAAGTGGCCATATGACCTCGATGAGGAATAAAATAGTCACCACTCACATGCTTATTGAAAATAGATATGAATTGATATGTCGCACCGTATATTTAGCTGACTTCACTTGAAATGGCCGGAATCTGGATCCGGAGGAACGGGACCAGGATCTGGAAGTGGCCATATGACCTTGGTGAGGTCTCAAACAGTTACTACTCACATGCCTGTTGAAAATAGATATGAATTGATATGTCGCACTGTATATTTAGGTGACTTCACTTGAAATGGCCGGAATCCGGAACCGGAGGAACTGGACCAGGATCCGGAAGTGGCCATATGACCTTGGTGAGGTCTTAAATAGTCACCACTAACATCCTTACCAATAATAGACATGAAATGATGTGCCGCACTCTATATTTAGCTGATTTGATTGAAAATAGCCTGGTGCGGAACCCGGAAAACCAGGTTCGGGACCTAAAAGTGGCCAAAGAGGCCACTTCCCGTCACCTGCCGGTCACGAGACCATCACCAATCGATTTAGCATGGTTTTTTCCTTTGGGATACATACTTTTTATTGCTTCAAACCAGCGGCAAAAATAAGTTCCGTTTTTTGGCTCGATTTTGCCCACTGTGCAACCGGTTGCAACCGCACACAAATCTGTTATGCATCAGCGGCACCAGCATTTGCATTGAAATTCGAAACTTACCAGAAAAATATCGGGCACCTAGGCAAATTAATCCAAAAGTATATAATCCGAATCACTTATTTCACCTATGTTTCACTAAGTAAACTGAACAAATCACTGAGTAACAGGTTTATTTTTTAAGAAGATTTCTAACCACAGTTTGTTTACTCGCACGTACAATGGTAATGTTGACAGCGTGCGTGAACGCAGTTCCTGTTTCGGGAACAAAGTCACGAAAAGGGTTATTCCATCTTTTAAAATTGTGATTCCAGTTCCAGTTTTTGAAAGCGTTACGAAACGGGTGATGCCATCTAGCACGTACGAACTGTGTTCCAGGTTTTGTGACATCTTTCATGTATATTAGATGCAAGGAATCACATTTCCAGGAACATAATCACAAATTTGGACAAACGTTGTGTTCTGTATATCGTGATATTTTGTTCACGCTTATGGGAACGGATTTTTTCGCGTGCAGTTGAAACCGTAATGATTCTTTATTGCGATTCTTAGCTTAACCTAACATATATTTTCTGGAGGTATCTGAACTGCCGTTCTACACATAATTGTCCCATGTTTATGAGAATTTCCATACAACATGGGACAATGGGCGTAGAACGGCAGTGAAGTCCTTATTTACCAGTCAACCAATCAGTGATCGATGCACTGACAGAGAGAATATATTTAAAGAGAGGCCACCGAGTCAGCGCTGTCGCACGGCATGGTATTTTAGCAACGGCCTTCTAGGAAACGGCCATATAACATTAACCCTGTAAGTAGATATTGTGCGTTGCAAGAAAAACACAATTATGGCGACTATTTTCCAAGGCCTTCAATGATGAACAACATGTAATCGCGGTGCAAATGCCACGTTCAGTCGCAGCAGTCATCATATCACCCGGCCATGTGGCGTCCTTTTTTCAAGAATAATCAAAGAGCGCTATGATGGAAAATTTGAAAACAGATTTGTTTTTTTAGGCGACTGTCTCGCGCGTATCTTTGACTGCGGGTAAAAGTAGTCGCGAAAGTAGATTTTATTTTGATTGAATATTGCGCGCAAACCCCAAAATTTTATTCCCACCTTTGGGTTTCCACGCCGAAGACCCAGCGCCAGATTCGGCGACAAATAGAGCTGACAGCAGTCGCCGGGCAGTTGGCAATCCTGGTATTTGACGGCGGTCGCCCGTTAGTCATGAGAGTGGATTGTCACGCAAATAGAGCTTTTCGCTGAAAATGCATGTGTATTGAGGTCTTGTTGACAGATTTTCTGCTGTGTTAGTGTGAAATTCGATGATTTCCTGTATCGCGTATAAGCCTTCGCTGGAAGGAAACGTCATGTTGCTCAGCGAAGCAAGGAAAAATTTCAGTGAAAAAAGCAATACTTACTTGGGAAACGCTTATGCAATGTATTGTGGATTTGGAAGAAAACTGAAGAATGAGCATCGCTCAAACTTCACTACATTACTAGCGAACTTAAGGGGAAATGAGACGAACTCACCATGGTAGTCAGAAGCATTTTTCCATGGTGAAAACAAAAACTAATTTCACACAAAATTCCGAACTTGCTAACCTATTGTACCCGTGCGCTTACTATTTTTAATAAATTAATACTTTTCAGTTTGCGTTTTCGCAAAAAAAAAAAGACGATCGACATTACCGAAACAATTTTTCTAATTAATAGCGGCTAGCATACCGTTTCACCTTAACCACCAACACCACATGCTCACTCACGAAAAATTTGGCGCGCTCGCACTGGCAGACGCCCAGGTAGGATAAAGTCGTGATTGTCGACACGGCGTCGGACTGAAAACGAAAACATCAGAGATGCATGTCGGGTCGGATGAGGAATGACAGAAAGTTCGCTGAAAACTTCACTTCGCTAGTGCAACTGGCGAACTCCGATTTGATGCTGCGAGGTCAATAACAGCCATCGAGTTTATGGGTTGATGACTGCCGATGTCTAGAGTTGACGCAGCATGACGCTACGTGGGAATAGAAATTGAACATCGTTCGATGACATGTGTGAAGCACATGCCACACAGCTACACTTGATGGCTGGAGGGACATCCGATCCGCCATAGGTAGTACCTCGGCTACAGCACTAGGCTTCGTGACTCCGAATCACAGAAACGACTGGTACGACGGCGAATGTGAACAGTTGAAAAACGAGAAGAATGCAGCATGGGCGAGAATGCTGCAACACCGTACGAGAGCGAATGAGGCACGTTACAAACAGGCGCGAAACAGGCAGAACTCAGTCTTCCGGACGAAGAAGCGCCAGCAGGAAGAACGAGATCGCGAAGCGATGGAAGAGCTGTACCGCGCTAAGGACACACGAAAGTTCTACGAGAAGCTGAACCGCTCGCGCAGAGGCTTCGTGTCACAAGCCGACATGTGCCGAGATAATTACGGGAATATTCTCACGAGCGAGCGTGAGGTGGTCGACAGGTGGCGGCAGCATTACGATGAGCACCTCAATGGCGACGTTGCAAGTACCGAAGATGGCGTGGTAACAGATTATGTGCACAGGACCAAAGACGTCCGGCCCCTGACCTCCAAGAGATTTAGGAGGAGGTTGGCCGGTTGAAAAACAACAAAGCCACTGGGGCAGATCAACTACCAATCGAACTTCTAAAATACGGTGGAGAAGTGTTGACCAGTGTAACTGCTGAATTTATCATTACCATTGTAACCCTATATTGACTAAGCAACAATAAATGTGTACCCAGTTAGTTCGATCAAAACAAACCCAAGCAACGCACGCGTTTTATTGTTGCCCTGCAAATTCCCATAGGTTATGGGCCACAGAAATAAAAAACGTTTATTGCGCGATTAAAAAGTTCGTTCGGAATTAGTTTACCGCGAGTGTCGTGTCGGAAGATTAGAAAATGTCGACAGATCCGAATGGCGCAGTCGGAGGAGCGGGATCGCTTGCTGCTGGAGGAGGCGGAACACACATCGGCGCAGGAGGAGGAAGCATTTCGCTAGCGGCAGTGGATAAGTTGCGTGGCCGGAAAAACTACTCGACGTGGGCGTTTGCCACCAAGATTCTGATGATCCGAGAAGGCACTTGGGACGCAGTAACACGGCAAGGGCAGGATCCGGAAGATGCACTTTCGCTGCGGGCGTTGGCGACAATGAGGCAGATACATCTTCCGGATCCTGCCCTTGCCGTGTTACTGCGTCCCAAGTGCCTTCTCGGATCATCAGCATCTTGGTGGCAAACGCCCACGTCGAATAGTTTTCCCGGCCACGCAACTTATCCACTGCCGCTAGCGAAATGCTTCCTCCTCCTGCGCCGATGTGTGTTCCGCCTCCTCCAGCAGCAAGCGATCCCGCTCCTCCGACTGCGCCATTCGGATCTGTCGACAGAGCCGATTAATTTACAGTCTAGTGCAGAGTGCAAAAACAGCGAAGCAAGCGTGGAAGAATCTGCAGGATGCATTTCGGGATGACGGGATGACGCGACGGATTGGAAGCTGACGAGTGTCCGATTGGTAGAATGTTCGTCGGTGGAGGAATATGTGAACGAGCTCATGTCTACCAGCCACAAGCTGACGGAAGTTGGATTCGTGGTCGACGACACCTGGCTAGCGTGTTTATTGCTGATGGGTTTGCCGGAAACCTACGAACCTATGATTATGGGTCTCGAAGCGTCGGGAACTCGCATTACGGCGGACGCCGTGAAAGCCAAAATCCTCCAGGACGTGAAAATCAGTGGCGTTTCGACGGGAGAATGTAAACAGGAAGCGTTCTACAGTAAGAAGAAGCCTGTCAACAAGAAGAAGACCGACAAATCCAAGATCCAGTGCTACAGGTGCAAGCAATTTGGTCACTTCGCTTCGGAGTGCCAGCAGAAAGGACCGAATGAATCGAAGGACAAGAAGGAGAAGTCAGCAAAACGGAATGCAGCGATGACCGCATTTGAGAACCCGAAGAAAAGTGCATCGGATTGGTTCTTCGATTCAGGGGCTACATCACACATGTGCAGCAGCAAGGCGTTTATGCCAGGTGTGCAAGAGGCGTCGCAGCGAGTGAGTGTGGCCAATGATGCTGAACTGTCCGTGGTCGCTACCGGGAATGTGGAGCTGGAAGCAGACATCGGTGGAGCGTCGTGCGACTTGGCAATTTCCGATGTGCTGTGCGTTTCGGAGATATCAATCAACCTTCTTTCGGTGAGTAGGATATGCAGTAAAGGTCACAGTGTGCAATTCACCAAGGATGCATGCGAGGTGCGATCCAAGAGCGGCGAAATAGTGGCCGTTGGTCAGGAAACAAGTGGACTGTACAAGCTGTGTTTGACCAACAAGGAAATGTCGTGCGCTGCTCAGTCAAAAGGTGGCATTATACTATGGCATCGCAGAATGGGGCATCTCAACGAGCAAAGTTTGATGAAGCTCCGGAACTTGGCTGATGGAGTTACGTTCGGTAATGCCAAGATTCCTACTTGCGTGACCTGCCTGGAAGGGAAACATTTTCGACAGCCGTTCAACAACGAGGGTACAAGAGCGACCGAGGTGCTGGAGCTAGTCCACTCGGACCTGTGCGGTCCGATGGAGCAGGAGTCGATCGCTGGAAGCAGATACTTTCTGTCGCTAATCGACGATGCCAGTCGTAAGTTGATCGTGTACTTTCTGAAGTCGAAAACGGAAGTACTTGACTGCTTCAAGGAGTACAAAGCCCTGATGGAAAATCAGACCGGAAACAGAATCAAGGCAGTACGCACCGATAACGGCACCGAGTATGTCAACAAGGAGATGAAACGGTTCTTGCGCAGTTGTGGTATTCGGCACGAAACTACAGTACCGTATAATCCCGAGCAGAATGGGTTAGCGGAGCGCATGAACAGGACCGTCGTCGAGAGGGCTCGCTGTTTACTACTGGACGCAGGCCTAGACAAGCGCTTCTGGGCGGAAGCTACAGCGATGGCAACGTTTTTGATAAACCGATCTCCAACCAAGGGTGTTCCGGTGACGCCGGAGGAGCGTTTCACGGGAAAGCGGCCGGATCTGTCCGGACTGAAAGTTTTTGGCTCCAAGGTGATGTGCTACGTCTCCCGGATAAAAAATTACCATTCCTTACATGGTAAATATTATTAACATATGACTGGTTTTATTGTTCACAATAAAACACATAGTAGATATATTGTTACTTTTTACAATAGAAATCAAGCCCATATAGTTCGTACAATAAGTGAACATTAGCTTTATTAGTGACTAATTGATTCGATTGTTTTTCAATAGTTCTCTAATAATTTGAAGTTACTATCAGTAAAAATTTATTTAAGTTGTTTTTAAATAGTTGCAAAAGCGCATGCAAAGTTCTCATGGACTTTTTATTATAAGAATCAAAATAAAATCTACTTTGGCAACTACTTTTGATCGCAGTCAAAGATACGCGCGAGATAGTCGCCTAAGGCAACAGACCTGGTGTTCAAATTTTCCATCATAGAGTTCTTTGAGATTTCACGAAAAAAGTTCACCACGTGGCCGGGTGATGTGATGACTGCTGCGACTACACGTGGTATTTGCACCGCGATTGAATTTGAACCATCTTTTAAGACCTGGAAAAGTAGTCGCCATAAATGTGTTTTTCATGCAACGCACAATATTAACCCTTAACCGCCCGGGACGATTCTTTCTGACTTCAAATGGCTCGTTCTCCGAAACTAGGGCACCAAATTGCATTCGGTTTGAAGTATTATCAAGGGGAAGAGTGTAGCTTTACAATGGTTTGGCGGGGATCCCCCTATGACCCTCCCCCCTTTTCTGCGGGGCGGGTCTAGGTGTGGCATGATCCGTAATATTACCATATGATCAAAATTTCAACTGGAAAACAGCACGTTATTGTCGATGTTAGTGACAGATTATTCTAAACATGTAATTTCGGACCTGATTAGGTTAACCGGTTATCCGGTGACCTCGGAACAGGTTCTGGGGACCTTGGAATCTCCGGTAGAAATGGCCATTTTTCAATTCTAATGGAATACCCTCATGCGACACCTCAAATTTCGCAGAATGCCGCGCGTAATCCAGTAGAACAAAGAAAATCTTTATTGATCGATTCTGGTCACCCGGTGACCTCGGAGCAGGTTCTGGGGTCCTTGGAATCTCTGGTAGAAATGGCCATTTTTCGATTCTCATAGAATCCCATCATGCGACACCTCAAATTTCGCAGAATGTCGCGCGTAATCCAGTAAAACAAAGAAAAACTTCATTGATCGATTCTGGTCACCCGGTGACCTCGGAACAGGTTCTGGGGACCTTGAAATCTCCGGTAGAAATGGCCATTTTTCGTTTCTAATGGAATACCCTCATGCGACACCTCAAATTTCGCAGAATGCCGCGCGTAATCCAGTAAAACAAAGAAAATCTTTATTGATCGATTCTGGTCACCCGGTGACCTCGGAGCAGGTTCTGGGGTCCTTGGAATCTCTGGTAGAAATGGCCATTTTTCGATTCTCATAGAATCCCATCATGCGACACCTCAAATTTCGCAGAATGTTGCGCGTAATCCAGTAAAACAAAGAAAAACTTCATTGATCGATTCTGGTCACCCGGTGACCTCGGAACATGTTCTGGGGACCTTGGAATCTCCGGTAGAAATGGCATTTTTCGATTCTAATAGAATCCCATCATGCGACACCTCAAATTTCGCAGAATGCCGCGCGTAATCCAGTAAAACAAAGAAAAACTTTATTGATCGATTCTGGTCACCCGGTGACCTCGGCACAGGTTCTGGGGACCTTGGAATCTTCGATAGAAATAACCATTTTTCGAGTCTAAAAGAATCCCAACTGGATGAATTTCTGGAGGAATTGATGAGGAATTTCTGGAGATGTTCATGGATGCATCCAAGGAGGAATTCCTGAAGAAATTCCTGAAACATAAATCCTGGAGAAATTCCTGGAGAAATGCCTAGAGCAATTTCTTGAGAAATTCCAAGAGAATTTCCTAGAAGACTTTCGGGATTTTCTGGCGTTCTGGCGAAATCTTGGAGAAATTTTTACGAAAATTCCTATAGGATTTTTTTTATGGAGAATTATCTGGAGCAATTCCTGGAAGTATTTCTAGAGGAATTTCTGAAAAATTTTCAGGAGGAATTTTTGGAGGAATTACTGGAAAAATTTCTACAGCAATTCTTTGAGGAATATCTGGAGAAATATTTGAGGTTTCCTTGAGGAACTCCTTGAGGAATTTCTGAAGGTATTCCTAGAAGAATATATGTACGATTTTCTTTGAGGAATCCTGAAGATATTCTTGAATGAGTTTCGGGAGAAAAGTCTTTAGGGTTTTCTGGAGGAATCCGTGGTGGAATTCCTGGAGGAATTCCTAGAGGAAATCTGGGAGGAATTCTTGCAGAAATGTCTAGTGGATTTTCTGGAGAAATACCTGAAAAAATCCCTGGAGAAATTCCTGGAGGAATTACGGGAGAAACTCCTTGAGGAATTTCCGGAATAATATTTGAGTCTTCTTGAAAGAGTTTTTAGAGAAAACTCCAAAAACTAAATTCCTGGAGAAATTTGTGGTGGAATTTCTGAAGAAATTCATGGATGTATCCCTTGAGGAACTCCTTAAGAAATTCCTGGAAAAATTCCTGGTGGAATTTATGGAGGAATTCCTGTCAGAGTTCCCCGAGAAGCTCCTTCAGAATTTTCTGTAGGAATCCGTGGAGGGGTGGAAATCTTGGAGGAACTCTGGCTGGCAGAAATTTCTAGAAAATTTTCTGGATGAATACCTGGAGGAATTCCTGCAGGTAATTCTGGAGGAATTTATCAAGGAATTTCTCCTGAAACCCATCCTGGATTTTTTTTCAGGAATTCCTAGAGGAATTCCCCCATGAATACCTCCAGTAATACCTCCAAAACCTCCTTCAGGAATTTACCAAGGAATTTCTCCATAAACTACTCCAAAAGCTCCTTCAGAAATTCCTGCAGAAATACAACCAGGAACTCCTCCAGGGATTCCTCCAGAAAATTTTCTAAAAAAAATCGTCTAGTAATTCCTCCGGGACCCTCCATAAACCCCTCCAAAAGTTCCTTCACAAACTCCTCCAGAAATTTCTCCAGGTATTCCTCCAAAAAATCCTCTTAAAATTTCTGCCAAAATTCCTCCAGAAAGCCTCTGAAGGAATTTTTGGAGGGGTTTATGAAGGGTCCCGAAGAAATTATTTAACAAAATCTCAATACTTTGCCTCACTTTGCCTAGGGTATAACTTTTTCTACAGCCGTCGGATCACTTCGCGACAAAGTTCTTTGGCATATAGCTACCTACAGTAATACAAAAGAGTTTATTTATTGAACGCTTACAGCGCCACCTAGCGGTAAAATTCGAAAACTGTAAATTTCTGCATATGGCCAAGTTTTCCCATACAAACTTCAAGCGTTTTGAGCGCTCCCTTAGGTTCAACCGATTTTGCTCAAATTTTGAAAAAAATTTGTGGGAATCCAAAACAACTAATTTAGGAGGTAAGACTTGGAATTTTTCGAAATTTTTGTTTTTCATTTAGGTGTGGGCCACCCTAATGCCCAATCGAAAAATGAGATTGATTCCAAAATAAAAAAAAATAGTATTTCAAAGTACTTTACATTGCTCTATGATACTATTTCATGCAAAAAATGAGAATAATAAGAATCGGCTGAAGTCAATTACCTCGATTCTACTGCATTACGCACAAAATTGTAAAAACATTACGATGGCGCATAATGCTATTTTTACAGTGTACTTGAAACCACAAGGGCCTCTGAAGCTATTCCGTGGCCACCGGATGACCAGAGTAATTAAAATTTGAATATCTCGTATACTAGACTAGGGCTAATGTGGTACATGTGGTATAGCTATTGGTTCTACTGAATTACTCTCGCAATTTGACGAAATTTGCGGTGTCGCATGATGGAATACCATGATGGATGCCGAAATACCACCAGGAATACTTCCAATAAAACAAAGAGCACTGGTTTGGTTCCAGGGATTCCTCCAGCAAATATTCTAAAAAAAATTGTTAAATAATTTCTTCGGGACCCTCCATAAACCCCTCCAAAAATTCCTTCAGAGGCTTTCTGGAGGAATTCTGGCAGAAATTTTAAGAGGATTTTTTGGAGGAATACCTGGAAGAGTTCCTGGTTGTATTTCTGCAGCAATTTCTGAAGAAGCTTTTGGAGTAGTTTATGGAGAAATTCCTTGATAAATTCCTGAAGGAGGTTTTGGAGGAATTACTGGAGGTATTCCTAGGGGAATCCCTCGAGGAATTCCTGGAGGAATTCCTGAAAAAAATCCAGCAAGGGTTACAGGAGAAATTACTTGATAAATTCCTCCAGAATTACCTGCAGGAATTCCTCCAGGGATTCATCTAGAAAATTTTCTAGAAATTTGTGCCAGCCAGAGTTCCTCCAAGATTTCCACCCCTCCACGGATTCTCACAGAAAATTCTGAAGGAGCTTCTCCCGGAACTCTGACAGGAATTCCTCCATAAATTCCTCCAGGAATTTCTCCAGGAATTTTTCCAGGAATTTCTTAAGGAATTCCTCCATGAATTTCTTCAGAAATTCCACCACAAATTTCTCCAGGAATTTCTTTTTTTGGAGTTTTCTCCAAAAACTCCTTCAAGAAGACATTTCTGCAAGAATTCCTCCCACAGTTCCTCTAGGGATTCCTCCAGGAATTCCTCCATGGATTCCTCCAGAAAACCCTAAAGACTTTTCTCCCGAAACTCATTCAAGAATATCTTCAGGATTCCTCGAAAAAAATCGTACATATATTCTTCTTAGAATTCCTTCAGAAATTCCTCAAGGAGTTCCTCAAGGAAACCTCAAATATTTCTCCAGAAATTCCTCAAAGAATGTCTGTAGAAATTTTTCCAGTAATTTCTCCAGAAATTGTTCAAGGAATTCCTTCAAAAATTCCTCCTGAAAATCCTTCAGAAATTCCTCTAGAAATACTTCCAGGAATTCCTCCAGATAATTCTCCATAAAAAAAATCCTATAGGAATTTTCGTAAAAATTTCTCCAAGATTTCGTCTACGGAATACGCCCGAAAATCCTAAAAAAATCCCGGAAGTCTTCTAGAAAATTCTCTTGGAATTTCTCGAGAAATTGCTCTAGGCATTTCTCCAGGAATTTCTCCAGGATTTATGTTTCAGGAATTTCTTCAGGAATTCCTCCTTGGATTCACCAAGAACATCTTCAGAAATTCCTCATCAATTCCTCCAGAAATTCATCCAGATGGGATTCTTTTAGACTCAAAAAATGGTCATTTCTATCGAAGATTCCAAGGTCCCCAGAACCTGTGCCGAGGTCACCGGGTAACCAGAGTCGATCAAAATTATTTTTCTCTGTTTTACTGAATTACGTGCGGCATTCTGCGAAATTTGAGGTGTCGCACGATCAGATTCTTTATTTTTCTTTGTTTTACTGAATTACGTGCGGCATTCTGCGAAATTTGAGGTGTCGCATGATGGAATTCTTTTAGAATAAAAAATGGCCATTTCTACCGGAGATTCCAAGGTCACCAGAACCTGTTCCGAGGTCACCGGGTGACCAGAATCGATCAATAAAGTTTTTCTTTGTTTTACTGGATTACGCGCGGCATTCTGCGAAACTTGAGGTGTCGCATGATGGTATTCTATGAGAAACGAAAAATGGCCATTTCTACCGGAGATTCCAAGGTCCCCGGAACCTGTTCCGAGGTCACCGGGTGACCAGAATCGATTAATGAAGTTTTTCTTTGTTTTACTGGATTACGCGCGGCATTCTGCAAAATTTGAGGTGTCGCATGATGGTATTCTATTAGAAACGAAAAATGGCCATTTCTACCGGAGATTCCAAGGTCCCCGGAACCTGTTCCGAGGTCACCAGGTGACCAGAATCGATCAATGAAGTTTTTCTTTGTTTTACTGGATTACGCGCGGCATTCTGCGAAATTTGAGGTGTCGCATGATGGGATTCTATTAGAATCGAAAAATGGCCATTTCTACCGGAGATTCCGAGGTCCCCAGAACCTGTTCCGAGGTCACCGGGTGACCAGAATCGATCAATAAAGTTTTTCTTTGTTTTACTGGATTACGCGCGGCATTCTGCGAAATTTGAGGTGTCGCATGATGGGATTCTATTAGAATCGAAAAATGGCCATTTCTACCGGAGATTCCAAGGTCCCCAGAACCTGTTCCGAGGTCACCGGGTGACCAGAATCGATCAATAAAGTTTTTCTTTGTTTTACTGGATTACGCGCGGCATTCTGCGAAATTTGAGGTGTCGCATGATGGGATTCTATTAGAATCGAAAAATGGTCATTTCTACCGGAGATTCCAAGGTCCCCAGAACCTGTTCCGAGGTCACCGGGTGACCAGAATCGATCAATAAAGTTTTTCTTTGTTTTACTGGATTACACGCGGCATTCTGCGAAATTTGAGGTGTTGCATGATGGGATTCTATTAGAATCGAAAAATGGCCATTTCTACCGGAGATTCCAAGGTCCCCAGAACCTGCTCCGAGGTCACCGGATAACCGGTTTACCTAATCAGGTCCGAAATTACATGTTTAGAATAATCTGTCACTAACATCGACAATAACATGCTGTTTTCCAGTTGAAATTATGATCATATGGTAATATTACGGATCATGCCACACCTAGACCCGCCCCGCAGAAAAGGGGGGAGGGTCATAGGGGGATCCCCGCCAAACCATTGTAAAGCTACACTCTTCCCCTTGATGATACTTCAAACCGAATGCAATTTGGTGCCCTAGTTTCGGAGAACGAGCCATTTGAAGTCAGAAAGAATCGTCCCGGGCGGTTAAGGGTTAAAAAAGAGTTTATTTCTCAATCACACTTAAAAACAATTCGGAACATATAAATAACAATAAATATTATTGTTGCTTGGATCATGTTTGTATAATCAAATACAAAATCACTTGACATATTTTTTTATAGTTTTCGTTTTAAATTTGAGTACAGTAGATGTTTCGGTTATCGAATGTTATTCGCTAAAACTTCAACGACTGACAGACGTCAAGCCGTGTTGACAGAGGAAGCTCTCAATGAATAACTGAGGAAGTACTTATAGAAAACTAGCTGAAAAGCAGGTTTAGCCAAGTGAGAATGTTACGACATGAAAAAATGAACAATGATTTTTCTAATGTTTTCCAATAAATTAAAGGCGAGATTAAAGAAATCTAGTGAATAGTAAACTACCATTGATAACAATACAAATACAATTAGTTTAATGGGGTCAATTGAACCGATGTTAAAATAAACATGCAATAATATTTGTTGTTATGTAAACAGATTTTGCCTTTGAAAAACCAAAGAAATCATATTTCTCGGTAACATTTTTCTCCAGCATTTACAGATACTAATGGCCACATGCATTGTGAACGATTTATGGTATGGATCATACGATCTGAGGTCTGACTTGTGATATTTGGCAGTTATTTGAAAAGATCGAAGATAGATCTTTTCAACAGCTGCCAAGCAATACTTATTAGACAGACATCAAAGTGTTTGATTCATATCATAAAATGTGCATATCATTCTGGCGGCCGTTAGTGTTCGTAAATGCTGGATATAAATGTTAGCAAGAAATAAGAATTCTATGGATTTTCAAAAGCGAAAACTGCTTACAAATAACAACAAATATTATTGTATTTTTATTGTAACAACGATTCATTTAACGCCATTCAATTAATTGTATTTGTATTGTAAGAACAATGAAAAAACATTAAGATATATTGTTTTCTTTTGAAAATTGCCCTAAAAATGTCTCATAAAAACACAATACATTCTATTGTTTTTCGCGAAAAAGTGTATTAAAATTTTCTCAAAATTTTATGGTAAAGATACATAACGACCACCATTTTTTATTGTAAAAGTGCCATTTACCATTCGCCGAATGGTATAGAACAATAGGGGTGATGGTGAGTGTACCGTGTAAATTACAATACGTTTAATGGTGAATATTTTTCGAAAAAATGGTGTTGTAACAATAAAATTTATCGTATTTTTATGATATTTTTTATCAGGGCTCCAAGCAGCGTAGGCGGAAGTGGGATGCAAAGTCTGAGCCGGGAATCTTTGTTGGCTTTGCATACCAGTCGAAAGGATATCGAGTGTACCAACCTAGGACGAAAACAGTGCAGATAGTTCGAGATGCAGTCTTCCTGAGTGAAGAGGAACAGTTTTCGGCAGAAGTTCCAGAGGATGTATTTCCGGAGAGCCGAACAATGAAGATGCTGATTAGTGAAGAACCGAAAGCAGGGGGAGCAGATCAACGAGCGGAAAACGTTGAAGCTGATGATAGAGCTGATGAAGAAGACGCCGAAGATGTTGCAGAAGCCGAGAATGACGATGGCTACGGGCCGTTGTACATCAGCGTAACCGAAACTTTGGAATCGTCGTCAGCAGAAACCGTCGCGCTCCCTTCACAATCAGTAGATCCTCTCGCGATCAGGCGCAGTGAACGGGAGCGCAAAACACCAGGCAAGTATCAACATTATGATATGACGTTCAGTGTTGTCCCTAAAAGAATATCCGTGTCTCAGGAACTACCACCAGACGTGGACGCAGGTGAGCCGCAGTCCTTTCAAGAGGCGATGAAATCCGAGGAGAGGCAGTTGTGGCAGCGCGCCATGGAAGAAGAACTTCACGCTCTGAAGTCGAACAACACCTGGGAACTGACGAATCTGCCACCAGAACGAAAGGCCCTAAAGTGCAAATGGGTGCTGAAGAAGAAGATGAACTCCGATGGATCACTGGACCGGTACAAAGCCCGTCTCGTAATTAAGGGGTTTTCGCAGGTGAAGGGCATCGGTTATACGGAGACGTACTCTCCTGTGGTCAGGTATGCCAGTATCCGGTATCTGATGGCCATGGCAGCTCAGTTGGATTTGCGGATCCATCAGATGGATGCAGTCACCGCCTTTTTGCAAGGAGACCTGTCAGATGAGGAAATTTTCATGGAACAACCCGAGGGGTTTGTTCAGAAGGATCCACGAAAAGTTTGTCGATTGAGAAAGGCGCTGTATGGTCTGAAACAGGCCAGCCGTGTCTGGAACGTGAAGCTGGACACAGAGCTGAAGCGGATTGGTCTGAAACGATCCAGTTACGATCCTTGCGTATACTTTATGACGGATGGAAAGCGAATCATCATCATTGCAGTTTACGTTGACGACCTGTTACTGTTCACGAATGATCCAGAGTGGCTCGATGCGGTGAAGCGTCAACTGTCGGCGATGTTCCGTATGAAGGACTTGGGCGAAGCCAGACAGGTGCTTGGCATGCGGATCAGCAGGACAGGTGGTACAGTTGCGTTGGACCAGCAGAGATATATTGAGGAGTTGCTTCGTAAGTTCAATATGGTGGATTGCAATCCGACGGCTACACCAGCTGAGGTGAACCAGCGGCTTGTGAAAGCGATGAGTCCGAAGACACAGCAGGAGAAAGAAAGGATGCATAGTGTACCGTATCGCGAGCTTGTGGGTGGATTGCAGTTTTTGGCGCAATGTACTCGTCCTGACATCGCGTATGCGGTGAACGCAGTCAGCAGCTTCTGTGGTAACCCCGGGGAAGCCCATTGGACGGCGGCTAAGCGCATTCTACGGTATCTTCAGGGTACCAAATTGCTAGGATTGGTTTTTCGGAAGGAGTCGGATGCGGCATTTGAAGGATTTAGTGACGCGGATTGGGGAAACGATCCCGACTCGCGACGATCGGTCACCGGATACCTGTTTCAGTTCGGAGGCGGATCAGTTTCGTGGAGCAGCAGGAAGCAGCCGACTGTTGCGCTCTCTACAATGGAGGCCGAATATATGGCCTTGTCAGCGGCATCGCAGGAGGCTCTGTGGTGGCGTGGCTTTCGAACGGAGTTACTTGGCTGGAAGGAACCGATCACCATTTACTGTGACAACCGCAGTACGATATGCCTAGCAGAGAAAGAGATTGGCTATTCGCCGAGGAGTAAGCACATTGATGTGCGACACCATTGAGCAGTTGGAGAACCATACCATCGAGTTGAAGTACATTTGTTCGGGCAACCAGAAGGCAGACGCCCTTACGAAGCCAGTTCATGGACAGCTGAAGACAGTTTTCGGGATTTCAGAAATTCACAGTTAAGGGAGAGTGTTGACCAGTGTAACTGCTGAATTTATCATTACCATTGTAACCCTATATTGACTAAGCAACAATAAATGTGTACCCAGTTAGTTCGATCAAAACAAACCCAAGCAACGCACGCGTTTTATTGTTGCTCTGCAAATTCCCATAAGAAGCACTGGTGAGAGCACTACACTGGGTCATTACCAAGATTTGGGAGGCGGCAGTATTACCGGAGGAATGGATGGAAGGTATCGTGTGTCCCATCTACAAAAAGGGCAACAAGTTGGATTGCGGGAACTATCGCGCGATCACACTACTGAGCGCTGCCTACAAGGTACTCTCCCAAATTTTATGCCACCGTCTATCACCGATTGCAAAAGAGTTCGTGGGGCGATATCAGGCTGGATTCATGGGTGAACGCGCTACAACGGATCAGATGTTCGCCATCCACCAGGTGTTGCAGAAATGCCGCGAATACAACGTGCCCACACATCACTTGTTCATCGATTTCAAATCGGCGTATGACACAATCGATCGAGAACAGCTATGGCAGATTATGCACGAATACGGATTCCCGGATAAACTGATACGATTGATCAAGGCGACGATGGATCGAGTGATGTGCGTAGTTCGAGTATCAGGGACACTCTCGAGTCCCTTCGAATCTCGCAGAGGGTTACGGCAAGGTGATGGTCTTTCGTGCTTGCTGTTCAACATTGCGTTAGAGGGTGTAATAAGGAGAGCGGAGATCAACACGAGTGGTACGATTTTCACGAAGTCCGTTCAGCTGCTTGGTTTCGCTGATAATATTGATATTATTGCTCGTAAATTTGAGACGATGGCGGAAACGTACATCCGACTAAAGAGTGAAGCGGATCGGTAAATCCGATTAGTCATTAATGTGTCGAAGACAAAGTACATGATGGCAAAGGGCTCCAGGGAGGAATCATCGCGTCCGCCACCCTGAATTTATACAGTCCGGATTCGCTGGTTGGGTCACGACTGCGCCCCGATTAGCGAATCGTGTTCGTTCGTTGGGGCAACTGACAACTGATCAAAATGCTCTAGACACACGCAAGTGACGAGAAATACGTCACGGAACACTCACATACTTGCGTAAACGTTCTGTATACAGGAGCTGTGATGCGACGGCGGTCAGACGTCAAACTCGTTTTGACATCTATTTTGACATTGACAGTGCTTTTTAGTCGGGTTTTGCCCCAACCAGTGAACATTCAACCATCGAGACAGCCCATCTAACGAGCTCTCAACGAACGAATCGTCACTGTATCGACGGTGATGAAATCGAGGCGGTTGAAGAATTCGTGTACTTGGGCTCACTGGTGACCGCCGACAACGACACCAGCAGATAAATTCAGAGGCGCATTGTGGCAGGAAATCGTGCTTACTTTGGACTCCGCAAAACCCTACGATCGAATAAAGGTCGCCGTAACACGAAGTTAACTATTGACCTCGCAGCACCAAATCGGAGTTCGCCAGTTGCACTAGCGAAGCGAAGTTTTCAGCGAACTTTCTGTCATTCCTCATCCGACCCGACATGCATCCCTGATGTTTTCGTTTTCAGTCCGACGCCGTGTCGATAATCACGACTTTATCCTACCTGGGCGTCTGTCAGTGCGAGCGCGCCAAATTTTTCGTGAGTTAGCATGGGGTGTTGGTGGGTAAGGTGAAACGGTACGCTAGCCGCTATTAATTAGAAAAATTGTTTCGCAAATGTCGATCGCTTGGTCGATCGTCTTTTTTTTGCGAAAACGCAAACTGAAAAGTATTAATTTATTAAAAATAGTAAGCGCACGGGTACAATAGTTTAGCAAGTTCGGAATTTTGTGTGAAATTAGTTTTTGTTTTCACCATGGAAAAATGCTTCTGACTACCATGGTGAGTTCGTCTCATTTCCCCTTAAGTTCGCTAGTAATGCAGTGAAGTTTGAGCGATGCTCATTCTTCGGTTTTCTTCCAAATCCACAATATCTACAAAACGCTGATTAGACCGGTCGTCCTCTATGAGGAAACATGGACCCTACGTGCAGAGGACCACCGCGCCCTTGGAGTTTTCGAACGGAAGGTGTTGCGTATTATCTACGGCGGAGTGCAGATGGAAGACGGGACTTGGAGAGGGCGAATGAACCACGAGCTGCATCAGCTGCTAAGAGAACCAACCATCGTCCATACCGCGAAAATCGGGAGGCTACGGTGGGCGGGTCACGTCATCAGGATGTCGGATAGCAACCCGACTAAAATGGTTCTCGAGAGTCATCCGATCGGTACAAGGAGACGTGGAGCGCAGCGAGCTAGGTGGGTCGACCAAGTGGAGGACGATCTGCGGACCCTACGCAGAGTGCGGTACTGGAGACAAACTGCCATGGACTGAGTGGAATGGAGACGGCTACTATGTACAGCAGAGGCCACCCCGGCCTTAGCCTGATTGGTAAGGTAAGTAAGGGTGGTAGCACCAGAATCGAAGAACCAGTCGCTATCGTTCCGCTCCGTTGACTGCACAGCATGGGCAGCGAAGAAAGCAGCATGTCCTTTCTGGGTTCCGCGCTTCTTTTTCTTCTTTTCGCTTGCTTCCTTCTGGCACTCCGACGCAAAGTGTCCGAGCTTCTTACACCGGAAACACTTTACGGCTGACTTGTCGACTTGCTTCTTTGATGCGTTTTGCTTGCTGAAAAACGCACCATCATTTTCGGACGATTTCGAGCCGCTTGTGACCTTGACCTCCTGCATGCTTTCACCATTTCCGCTGTCCGAGCCACGCCGGACGACTCCGGACCCAAAATCATTGGGTCATACCTCGTCGGAAGCCCCTTGAGTAGCAAACTGCACATCCACGTGTGGTCCACCTTGAAACCGACTTCCGCCAGCTGGTTGCACGTCAGCATGATTTCGTTGACATACTCCTGGGAGGACTGGCAAATGACGTCGTCGTTCCTCTCAGCGCCTACTAGCCGGATGCCCGTCAGCTTACGCAGAAGTCCAATCCTACGGGTGGAACCGCTGTCCTCGAACGTGTTCCGCAGGGTGTTCCGATCTTCTTTTGCGGTCTTCGCATTTTGCACCAGCCCGTAAATGCTCCGATCAATGTTCAGGCAGATGGTTGCCAGAGCTTGTTCCGACAATTCTTCGCTTGGTTCCGGATCTCCTGCATTACGCTCCTTCACGGCACACCAAGTCCGTTCCTTGATGAGGACCATCTTGGTGGAAAACGCCCAGGAATTGTAATTTTCCGATCCACGAAGTACTTCCCTTGCTTGCAGCGAAACCATACCTAGTCTCGCGCCGCCAGCTTGCACACCGGCAGGACGACCATCTCCAACGTCTTGAGCACCTACGCCACCAGCAGCTTGATTGGATATCATTCTTCCAGAACTTCTTGAAAAATATAGTTCCACGTGGAGAAAAAAAATTCTTCCTCCTAACTAACGCCGTTGGCCTGATAAAATACGTCTTACTCAGACAAGGTTCGGGCAACTAATGACAGTCTTTGATGATGATGATGATTTTAATGCTCTCCTTGAATCAAATTTATTTGGCAATTTGTATCGTGTGTACGCACCTTGCGACGCATGTGAAATTAGTGGAGTCATTTACGACGAAACTTTAACATGTGATGAAATTAGAAATTTTGGTTTAGGTATTTTCAAAAACAAATCTATCCCCCCAGTGAAAGTTTTGGATTGTTATCGACTATCCAAATTATCTTTTGATGGCAACTCATCTAATTACATTCACTCTGATTGTATTAGAATAACTTTTGCCGGATCAGTTCTTCCGGATGTGATTTCGGTTAATAATGTTAATTTTGACGTGAGACTTTACTTTCCAAAGCTTATGCATTGTACTAATTGCCTTTTGTTTGGACATACATCTAACTTTTGTTCCAACAAACCTAAATGCTCCAAATGTGGAGATAACCATTCTTCATCTGAATGTGTCAAGCATTCGGATGTTTGTATTTATTGCAAAAAACAACATAATTTGTTTAAAGAGATTGTTCAGTTTACAAAACTAATCAAAAAAAAAATTCAACCAACAAATTAAATTGAAAAATCAATTATCTTATTCAGAAATTTTAAAAAAATCTGAAAATTGCACTACTCCTAACATGTATGAAACACTATCTGAATGTGAAAATGAAGAAATTGATAAGACCTCTAATCAGTTTGTTTACAAACCTCCAACTAAAAGAAAAAGAAATAATTTACTATCTAACAAAAATAATGTAAATTGTGATCCATGTCCATTTACATCTTCTAAAAAACACTTCCCTTCGTTGAAAACTCCATCTCAAACAATTCCTGGGTTTCAAAGAGTTGATATCGATGAACCACTACCCAACAATAATGATAATAATAATAACTCTTCAAACAGTATTGACAACAACGAAGGTTCTATTTTAAATATTTTGGAACAAATTATTGATGTTTTGGGATTTAGTGAATTCTGGAAAAATTTGATCAAAAAATGTTTACCCTTTTTTGCCTCACTTTTTGAAAAATTGAATTCTTTTGGACCACTCATTGCTTCCTTGTTCTCGTTTTAATGGCTAACATCAATTCAAACAAATTTAATATATTACAATGGAACTGTCGTAGTATTTTACCTAAATTTGACAGATTGAAGGTTCTTTTATTAAAACATAATGTAGATATTTTTTGCCTTAATGAAACTTGGTTGGTGAAGAGTAAACAGTTTAACATTTCTGCTTATAATATTATTGGAAAAGATAGGGACGTTCCATCTGGAGGAGTGTTAATAGGTATTCGTAATGGTATTTAGTCAAGTATTTAGTTTAAGTATTTAAATTTACCATTGATCTCACCAATTGAATACATTGCTATTTCTGTTAAATACAATGACATTAAATTGTCTATTATTTGTTTTTATATCCCTCCAAATTCATCATTTTCATTATCAGATATTAAAAATGTTCTAGATAATGCTCCATCTCCATTTTACATACTAGGAGATTTCAATGCACATAATATTGCTTGGGGTAGTGCTATAACTGATGGTAGAGGAAATTTGATTATGGATATTATTGATGAATTTAATTTAAGTATTCTTAATGATGGGTCCTTTACTAGAATTGCTGTTCCTCCTGCTCATCATACGTGCATTGATTTATCTTTTTGTTCAAATTGTTTGTCATTTATTTCTTCCTGAAAAACTATCAATGATCCTAATGGTAGTGATCATTTACCTATTTTGATTGAAATTTGTAATTCTAACTATAATCAACCATCTAATGAATCACGTGTTCCTGACCTATGTAAAAATGTAGAATGGATCAAATTTGCTGATCTCATTTCGTTATCATTAACCAACTTTGATTATTCCGTATCTTCTCTTGAAAACTATAAATTATTTTGTGAGATATTAATTCGATGTTTAATTAAATCTCAAAAATTTAAAAACTTTACTAAATCATCTGTAAATAAACGTCCTTCATTTTGGTGGGACAGTGATTGTTCATTTGCTTTAAAAAATAAATCAGATGCTTTTAAAAAGTTTCGTCGTTTTGGCTCTAGGGAAAATTATTTTTCATATTGTAAGGCTGAAGCTCAATTTGTTAGAATGACTAAATTAAAAAAACGTAATTATTGGAAAAATTTTGTTGAAAATCTTGATAGAGAGTCATCTTTATCAACATTATGGACAGTTGCCAGAAATTTGCGAAATCATAATTCTTCTCCTCCTGAAATTCTAGAATATTCTGAAGATTGGATTCATAAATTTTCATCTAAGATTTGTCCAGATTTTGTTCTTCCGATTATAAATTTCAAAAATCATCAAAAATATAATTACTTTCCTGAACTTTGTGCTCCATTTTCTATAGAAGAATTTAACTTGGCTTTATCCATAACAAATAACACTTCTCCGGGTATTGATAATATAAAATTTGTAGTGTTGCAAAATTTACCGCTTGATGGGAAATTGCATTTATTAGGATTATATAATTCATTTCTTTTTGAGAACATTTTACCTTTAGGATGGCGTGCTATTAAGGTTATAAGTATAGTTAAACCGGGTAAGGATCCTTCGTTTGTAGATAGTCGTAGACCAATTAGTTTACTATCATGCCTACGGAAACTAATGGAAAGAATGATATTAAATCGTCTTGAATTATGGGCCGAGAACAACAACATTTTATCCTCATCGCAGTTTGGATTTAGGAAAGGATCTAGCACTCGTGATTGCATTGCTCTTTTGGCTTCCCAAGTCAATCTTTCATTTAATATGAAGCAGGATGTAGTTTCTACTTTCCTGGATGTTTCCGGGGCTTACGATTCTGTTCTCATTGATTTACTTTTTCAGAAACTGAATAATTTCAAAATTCCTTGTGTTATGAGTAATTTTATATATAATTTATTTTCTTTTAAAATTATGCATTTTTATCACAATGGTTCTTCTAAACTGATTAGATATAATTACTTTGGACTTCCTCAGGGCTCTTGTTTGAGTCCTTTTTTATATAATTTATTCACAAGTGATTTGGCGTTAGTTATACCAAATGGATGTTATTTTTATCAATTTGCTGATGATAAAGTTTTATCTATCAGTGGTAAAAACAGAGAAATTATTCGTCATTTTATGCAATGTACGTTAGATAATATTGATGTTTGGGCTCATAACAATGGATTTACGTTTTCAGTTTCGAAAACCAAATTTATTATATTTTCACGTAAACATTCTACAGTCAGTTTTAATTTGTATCTTAATGGTCATGAAATCGAGCAAGTTGATGATTATAAATATTTGGGAATATGGTTTGATTCAAAATTATTGTGGAATAAACATATTCAATATGTACAAAAAATTTGTGCAAAAAGAATCAATTTTCTTAGATCTATAACAGGGACTTGGTGGGGAGCTCACCCTTCAGATTTAATTGCACTTTATAAAACAACCATTCGTTCTGTTATGGAATATGGATGTTTTGCTTTTGCAAGTGCTGCCAAAACTCATTTTTCCAAACTTGAAAAAATTCAATTTCGTTGCCTAAGAATTTGTTTAAAACTAATGAATTCTACTCATACTCAATCAGTAGAAGTTTTATCTGGAATTATTCCTCTTAAAATTCGTTTCATTGAATTAAATAGCAAATTTATGTTACAATGCTTCAATATTAGTCATCCAGTAGTTAACATTTTAAAATATTTATTTGAAATAAATCCTACCTGTAGAATTTTAGATTCTTTTAATTATTGTTCTTCAGTAAATATAATACCGAGTTCAATTCCATCACGTCATTTCCATAATTATTGTATTGATATTCACTCATTTCATCCTATAGTGGATTTGTCTTTTTATCACGAACTGAAACAAATTCCAAATTATGAATATCCTCGTTTTGCACCTATTTTATTTCAACGTAAATTTGTTGGCCTAGAGCCTAATCAGTTTTACTTTACTGATGGATCATTAATCCAAAATGTAGCTGGATTTGGTATTTACAATTATTCTTCAGCATATTTTTTCAAACTACAATCTACTTGCTCGATTTTTATTGCTGAATTAATTGCATTATATTATACATGTACTTTAATCAGACATTTGTCGCCAAATATTTTTATTATATGTTCAGATAGTTTAGGCTGTTTGAATGCTATCAAGTCGATTAATTTTAATTTTAAAACGCATCATATCATTTTGAAGTTGAAAGAAGAACTATATAATTTACATCTTCAGGGTTTTGTTATTAAGTTCGTGTGGGTTCCTGCTCATTCAAATATTTATGGTAATGAGCAAGCTGATGCTTTAGCCAAACTAGGTGTTCGTAATGGTGTTGAATATTGTCGACAAATTGCTTCATCTGAATATTTTACAGAGTTGAGAAATCATTCGTTAGTTAATTGGCAAAATTCATGGGATTCTAGTGATAAGGGGCGTTGGTGTCATTCCATTTGGCCTACAGTCAACCAAAATTTATGGTTTAAAAATATGTTTGTTGGACGAAACTTCATTTGTACATTATCAAGACTTATGTCTAATCATTATATATGTAACAATCATTTATATCGTATTGACATCAAAGATTCTAATTTGTGTGATTTTTGCTCAGCCTATGAGGACATTGATCATATAGTTTTCCATTGTAGTAGATATTCTGTACCTAGAATTAATTTTATTAGCAATATTAGGATAGATAATCATAGGGTTCCAGAATCTGTTCGTGATATTTTAGGTAGTAAAAATCTTCGTTTGATGAAAATACTTTGTAGTTTTTTAAATGAAATTTCGTATATAGTATGATACTCTTTTTTTTAAATTTCTCGTTTCAGAAATATCTCAGTGGTAGATGAAAATTGTGGTTCATTCAAGACTTTGGAGGATTTTCGGCCCATATTCAAGATTTGGCTCTGCTATGGACGAATGCCGTTTGAGCCTTTATTTTAAGTTATATTACCTTTGTAAATGTTTTTGAAAAGAATAAGAGGTTTTGTGCCTTTTTCAGAACGATTTCATTGAGAGTAAAAGAAATCACTCAAAGGGGCTTTTCCCTCTTTCTAAATTTTGGTTAAAAATAAAAACTAACTAACTAATTTGATGATGATGATGATGATGATGATGATGATGATGATGATGATTAAAGTTGTAAAATGAAAAGATAATGATGTTTTGGTGGTTCTCACCAGACTGAAACTTTATTCATAATTTCGACTTAAGCTAGCCTTAGTAAATAATGAGGAGTCTGAAGTCCTATGTAAATTACAACCAATCAGAGATCGATGCACCGATCTCGAGAGAGAGAGAGAGAATAGGCATAGAAAGAGACCACACATTTGGCTCTGCCACACCGCAGGCAGCTTGAGAACGAGCATTGCCTGGAAACAGTCATTAAGTAATATTCTGTAAAATGACACTTTCCAACTGAAAGTGCTCATGCATTGAAACGGCCATCGAATCGACGGGTTGTTGCTTATGCAATGCAACGGCCATCGACTCGACGGGTTGCTAACTGATAGGGTCTAGAATTCGACCCAGCATGGAACAACGTGCGAGTTCTGTTGAACTCAGGCATGGTTCGATGACATGTGTGAAGCACATGCCACACCACCACTCTTTGGGAAAAAATGATTGAAGATCATTTTTGTTTTGACTTCAGATACCTCTTACAACATGTTTTGATTTAATAATAGTTTTCGTTATAAATTTCATTTTCTTAAATGCTAGCTCATCCTTCCCCTTCAAGAAGAATGATTTTCAATAGTAGAATCATTCACAGAGTTTCATATAGCACAATTTGAGAAAAAGAAATTAAGATTATTTGAGAATTGATAAATGCAACTTAAATTTGATTTATAATTATTCGATTTTTATGGACTATTATTTCATCTTGATTAATTATATTTTTAATTTTTACATTTGGATGAATTATTTGTACAATTTCAAATGGACCAAAATAAACTGGGTCCAGTTTTCTTCTCTTTTCTTTCTTCAACCATACTCGATCTCCTATCCCTACTACTATTGGGCTCGATTTTGTATTTTGGCTTTCGATTCTTACTGATTTAGCTTTTTCTAACAAGGTTTTTGCTTTCTTTGATGCCTGTTGCATTTTATATTTTAGTTCGTATAAGTAAGACTCGTGGTTATAGACCGGATCTACTGCTGATACATTTGAAAATTGACTCGGAATGTTTGCAAGATTGCCGAAAACTAGTTCGAAAGGGGTATGTAAATGGTCTGAGTGCGGCGTAGTGTTATAGCAAAATGTGTAAAAATTTAACCATGAATCCCGATCATCTTGGTTTTCATTGATAAAACTTCTAAGGTATTCGTTTAGACAACGATGGTTTCTTTCAAGACTTCCTATTGTTTCGGGATGGTAGGCTGTTGAAAACTTATGTTGAATTGCTAACAGTTTGCAAACGTTTTCGAAAATTTCATTCTTATACTCGGTACCCAAATCTGATTTAATCGTTTTTGGGCAGCCGTATATGAGAATGCAGTTTTCTACCAAAGCTTTTGCTAACGTGTTTGCTTGTTTATCAGGTATTGGTGTTGCAATTACATATTTGGATAGGTCGCATTGAATTGTTAAAGCATACCTATTTCCGTTTTTAGACTTGGTTAAAGGTCCAATGGTATCAATTGATACGAGATCAAAGCTCTTGGTTGGTGTCGTGGTATTAACAAAAGTTTCGTTTGTTTTTGGTTTATGTTTGTTCTGGCTACACTTCACACATAGTTTGACAAAATCTGCTATAGTATGTTTCATGTTGTGCCAGTAATATTTTGACCTAATCCGGTTAAGTAATCTACTTGTACCAATGTGACCTCCCGTAGGCGTGTCATGGTTTTCAGAGAATATTTTTTGAATAATTTCCTCATCGGTTATAATCTGAGCTGGTTGGTATATGATGAGTGTTAAATTTTTCAGTATTTTATTGCATGCGTCTTTAAATAATTGACGAGGAATCACATTAACCGTAGTGTGGCCAGCAAAAAACACTCGTAGAAGGCCGGCAGGGTACCCGGGTACCCACGAAATGGAAATGATCATATCTCAGCGATTTTTCCACCGATTTTAAAAGTTTTTGCCTCATTCAACTCAGAAACTCATTATCTATCGAGATCGTATTTGGTTGGACCGGTCCTATCCCCATAGGTACCGGAAAATACGGATTTCCGGATCCATGTTTTTATACATGTAACCCGCGGTTACAATTTTGTGCTAAATTTATGTACACCACTGTGTTTTGTATCATTTTAATTTGTTTTTATATTATTTTTTTTGTTTGAATGTTAAAATTTTATTGTAGGGAAATAAAATCGTATATATTGTATCGGTGAGGCATTTGACCCCCAATCTCCCCACCACATGGCACACATCGAGCAGCAACAAGCAGCAGAACAATCGTTTGCGGTGTGTGGCTGTTTTGTTTTTGATAGAATAAAAGGGGAAAGTGTCGAAGCACGAATCGCGACGGATGCATCTTTTTACTCCGCGGAATACGTGCCGAAGTAATTAATTTAGCGCCGTTTTCGCGTTGTCCGTAGGCTAGATGGTTGTTCCTAGCCTTGTCGGGAGTGGAAAGTGAACAGTAATTCCCCCGAACATTTGTGCCGGCCCGTGGTTCGGGCACAGTGAAGTGCAGTGAAAGTGCTGTGCTAGGGTGAGGACCACCGCCATTGCGGTTCGCAAAGTGTCCAATATCCCACCGTCTTCGCTACACGGGCTCAGCCAATAGAGCTTTGTCTCGCCCGTGTAGCTAATTGCCAAGGAAGACGAAGCAAGAAAGCACAAAGGGGCGTGCTATTCTTGGGTTGGAAACTGCGGTTTCTGCCGGAACTGTCTACGGCGAGTAGACAGTTCGGTGTTTTTACACCACCGTCGCTAGGGGGGATCCGACAAAGGAGCCCGCTCTTCCCCCTAGCTAAACGTCAAGGACGACTGTTTTACAGTCTAATTCTGGAGCTCGATTTGAATAGGTCGTATGTGCTTTTGTCGATTAAAAATTCGATCAGTTGGATTCGCTTATTATAGCGAAAACCGTTGAAATTGAGCAAAGTTTATACATACAGCAGAATCCTCACAAAACAGGCTTTCTGTTCCATCATTAAAAGTTTGCAAAATATCTGCCATATTGCTAGAATCACTAAAATAAACTGATTGAATTTTATGTCGACAAAAGCACATACGACCTATTCAAATCGAGCTCCAGAATTAGCCTGTGCGCGCAGGCGTAGTCGACATATGAATGACACTAACGAGTGGAGCTTTTTTGTCGATCATTTAAAGCTTACAACAGTGTTCGACATTCGATGAGAAAATCTTATTGGAATCTTATTGGAATCGTAAACAACAGCTTTTCCCATTGAATTCTCATTGACTAAAATTCAATTTAACCGTTATTTTGTAGTTGAAAATATGATTTTTTTTGTCACGCGAAAATCATTTTTTTTCGTAAACCGTGGGATGGACGTACTTCGGACATATTGCGCTGGATAGAGGGCCAGATCTGCTGTCCAATGCATTACGTCCGCGTTATGTTTCACATATTTATTTGAAGAAAAAATTATTGTTTCAACCGTGACGACAATAGACTAACGTAAAGGTAAAGTAATACATCAAAGATTATCATTAGTTATATGAAAAAATAATTGAGGATCAAATTAGATTAGAATTAACAGAATTAATTAGAAACAATTACGGCAAGTATATCAATAGCTGGAAATTGAATCCTTTTTTTTGTCGTTAATTCAATGCAAAACTGCAAACTAGAACGGTGATTTTTTTAACGGTTGGAAGTTTAATTTACTTATTTATTTATTGTAATGTGCTCCATCTAACAAAATGTCATCAATTAATTAATTAATAAGGGGATTCATTTGATAGCGTAAACCACTTATTAAAGTATATTCTGATTAAAGGTCGCGATCGCCAAGGCGGTCTTTGATTATTTCATTCACAATTTCATGAAACATTTCAAATAACAGAAAATCATGAAAATAAAAAAGAAAATCGCGTTAAGTACTGTTCCTTTGAATTCCATTAAGAATTTGCATCCTTTGACAGATACGTATTTCGGCCTCAACTGTAAGGTCGTCTTCAGTGTCTTGCACTTGACTCGACTCATGGCTTACGCAGCAATTTAAACTGTTTAGTGAGTCCTCTTAATAATTAATTAGTTTTGTACTGTTCATTTTAATTCCGCCCTCTAATGTGCAATTATAGCAGTAAGCAGAATATCCTCTTCGAATGAGTGTATTGTGGATTTAGCACCAAATTGGTGTCGGAAGTAACTTCATTGACTTCCGCTGCCTTTCTATGCGTTAAACATAAAGTCGGAAGTAGTGCGCTGAATAGAGCATCAGATTTGCTATACAGCGCACTACTTCCGACGTTATGTTTAACGCATAGAAAGGCAGCGGAAGTCAATGAAGTTATTTCCGACACCAATTTGGTGCTAAATCCACAATATTCCGTGTTGTAAATACCTTTTAATGGATCATTAATGCCGTTTTTCTGATCCAGTTCCAACCTGGGTTGAAAGTGGATGAGATCACAGTTTCAACCCCAACTCGACTTCGGTTTCGCTTGTACTAAAGTTTGTTTGACGTTGTTTGTTTACACATTTTCCGCCAATCTAGTTCCAACCCAGGTTAAAAAAGAAAAACGGCATAAAATAGTTAAAACGGTCGCTATGAAATGAACACAGGTAGCCCAATCGTAGCCTTGTGTGTTTGACATGACTCGACTGCTGTCACAATGTACTGGAGGCCAGGATCGCTATCTAGCGGGACAAAATTAATGGACTACCCGCTTTGCGCGTAGCCACAGTTGACAAGCAGGAGTAAATCAATTTAATTTTGTATGACTGATACGCGTTTTTAGACTACTACTTATAATCTTCCTCGGTGTCTCCTCTAAGCAGAATATCCTCTTCGAATGAGTGTATTGTGGATTTAGCACCAAATTGGTGTCGGAAATAACTTCATTGACTTCCGCTGCCTTTCTATGCGTTAAACATAACGTCGGAAGTAGTGCGCTGTATAGCAAATTGTGGAATATGGGCTTGACTGAGTGTAACTAATTATTTGTCAGAATTCAATAAATGTTTACATTTATATATTCTGCACCTTTTCAATTGTTACGCTTTAAATAATGTGCTCAAGAACGTGCACTAGCTCTTACGTTCTCACTACTGTGTAGACATTTTGAGACAGAGGTGAGAAATACATTTTGAAACAAACGATAGGAAGAGAGAGAGTGAGCAAAACCCGAGAAAGCATTCTGGTGACTTGAGTTCACTTCCACTGGATGCTCGCACAAGGATGAGGGAGAGATTCTCTGGCATACAACTTGAGCAGAATTATAGGTACCTAACGTGGTTGAGAGCTTCAGTCGAGTCAGTTTTACGAGGATAATGAACGACGACGGTTGCATCATGGAGCGAAACTCCAACGATTCGGCCGAAGACAATTTGGCTGGAGCGTACGTCCTTTCGGCCGATCTGTGTCACGCTGCGGACGAATTCGAGGAGCAACAGCCGGAAGATGACGTTTGTGCTGTTCCGTCCGGTTCCGACAGTGGCGCAGCCGGTAGTTCCACCGGTTCGTCGAAAAAGTAAGTATGAGAAAAATGTGACTAAAGAAAGGTACGAAGTTAAAATACCTAAAACGACTCCGGTGGAAATAGACGGAGCTCGTAAAAAAAAGGACTCCGGTGGAAATAGACGGAAGTCTGTATGAGAAAATATAAAACGGCTCCGGTGGAGATAGACGGGGTTCGTATGAAAATGAAAGACTCCGGTGGAAATAGACGGAGTTCTTACAAAAAAAAACTCAGACTCTGGTGGAGATAGACGGAGCTCTGTTAAAACCGGTAAAGATAAATGAACCTAAAACAAAAAAATGAAAGTTCATACTTATGATTACGTAAAAAAAGAGAGGTTGAACATAACTTAATTTGTTTAAAAGTAACTAAAAGCTTAAAAAAAATAGAATGAAACTAAAAAAAAAAAAAAAAAGCAGCACGAAAAATAAACGAAAGCATTTTTTTGTCTTACAGGAAAGTCTCGAAGAAAAAGCTGCTGAAAGAATTGAAGGAAGCTGTTGAGAAGAATAATTTCCTGCGGGAGCAGGTATCACGACTCTCCGCCGAGCAAAGTTTGGCTGACGCGCTTCATCATGCTCGATCAAGCACAACGCCGGAAGCCATCTCCGATTCAAGAAGCGAATCGATGTTCATTTCCACGATGAGCAACTGGACATTGGGCACTTTGAACATTCCAG
The DNA here is from genome assembly GCF_035046485.1 of Aedes albopictus. Classification (NCBI taxonomy): domain Eukaryota; kingdom Metazoa; phylum Arthropoda; class Insecta; order Diptera; family Culicidae; genus Aedes; species Aedes albopictus. Next base: position 216,428,240 of record NC_085138.1, read on the forward strand.
AATGTGCACCTGCGGCAGGGGAATCTGAGATCGATAAACGGGCGTATGAGTTCTGGAAAGAAACGCTTGTCGCTTCCCTGCAGCTGGTCAGTTCAGCAGACGAGAAAGCGAAATTCGGAATGTTCAAAATTAAAGCAGGTGCCAAATTGCGTGAAATCTTCAGTACAACGGTCTCAGCCCCAGCAATGCCAGACGAACACACAGCTCCTTTCTCAAACGCTTTGGCTCGGCTTGATGACTATTTCGGGTCGAGAAACTATATCCTATCGCAAAGAGGAAAACTGATGAATTTGTGTCAGCTGCCGTCAGAGCCCAGTATTGAATTTGTGCGTCGAGTTGCCTCTGCGGCCAAGTTGTGCAACTACGGCAACGACGAAGAAATGGAAGCCGTCGTAAGAGTAGTTACCACTGGTGCAAATGACAGTAGGATCCGCATCTTGGCACGTAGAAACTGGGTAAAACAGGGCAGCATGAAAGATCTGATTGATCAAGTACAGGAACATGAGCTGGAACAGGCAAACGAAGAAGAATTCCGAAGGGCCCACAATCGCGGAGGTCCGGCAACTGTCGCAATGGTTGCCAGGAATGCTCAAGAGGCTCAAACGCAAGGAGGTTTTCGTGCAGATTGGCGTGGTAATTGGCGTGGTAGGAGACTGACACGAGGTAGTCGCGGTTCAGGACGAGGAGGAAGAGGTGCCAACCAAGGAATGTTGCGGAGACAGCACGGCGGTGGCTGCTGGAGGTGCGGTAGTACTTATCATCAACCATTTACGTGCCCAAATGCCAGCAAAACATGTCACACGTGTGGACGAACGGGCCATATCGCTCGGATGTGTTTGTCGGATGGCCAAGGAATTCAGAACCGACCGTGGAAACGATCAGCTGATTCGAAGGATCGAAGCGTACCGAGGAAGATTGCGGCTATCGAAAACCCAAGAATGGATGAAGAGGTTGCTGACGAGGTACGGAAGACCGATGAAGATCCAGAGTGATACGTATTCTTAGATTTTGTTTTTGTTTAACTAAGCTGAACTGCATTGATTTTACTTTTTAGTTTTCTTTTAATACGTTGAAATTGATTTCCAAAACAAACAAAACAAAAACTAAAGTACTACGTCTGAAAAATACGAACATGTATTACTTTGAAACCATATGACTATTAAATTGCCAATAAAATAATAACACATGATAAAATAAATTGAAAAATCTATCTTTACCCAACATAGGAACTTGTTTATTTTTTTATTCAAATGGTCTGGTATGTATTACTGTGAACCCCCAATAATCCGTCAGTTTTAAGCATAAATCCCTCTTACAAAATGTTGTTTGACTGAGATTACAAAAAGGATTTAGTAGTAGAGTATATTAAACACAATTCAACCTAATTAAAGAATTGTTGTAACTTTCAGTATAAAATGACGTATTATAAATTGTTTTCAGATTAGAGGGGATTAACGGTATACTACTCGTATGACATACAAACGGTTGTTTCGCTTTTGCATTTTCATATCTTTTTCACTTCTTTAACGGTAGATTTCATTATACCGTAGTCAATCGATTACTAGTAGCACATTGTTTCATTTAGTTTTTTTTTCTTCTTTTTCTGCTTCACGTTCTTATTTCGATCTTGTTGGGAAAGCTGTCAGCTATTTGAAGGCAATTAATTCTTTAGTCATGTGGTTACAAGATAATACGCCCAGGTAATTATCTGGAATGGGAAAAATAATAAAAGAAAATTATATTAATTCCAGAAATCAATTTCCACGATAGAGAATGAGCCAAACAAGCTCATAGTAGACAACGTACACGCATACAACCCCCCAGTGATTTCAGAAGCAAACTGTCTCATTACGGCAAAGGTGGCTGGCATAGACGTTGAGTTCATGATCGATTCAGGCGCCCAGGTTAACACGGTAACGAAGTCATCGTTCAACCAAATGGTGGCTGACAAGTCAGCATCATCCAAAATACTGGGTATGAACTCCAGCACTGATCAACCATTGAAAGGCTATGGCTCTAACGATCCTATCGAAGTCGTTGCTGTGTTTTCAGCAGAGTTGTTCGTCTCTGAAGACCGACCCGTAATGGTAGAAAAGTTCTACGTCGTAGATGAACTGAGAGCACTGCTGGGTTTCAACACTGCTGTAAGATATAGTGTTCTCGACATCGGACTGAACGTACCTGTGCGAAACCATCGACTATCGTTCAACCAACGTGGTTCAAACATTGCTCAGATTGAATCTGCAACTCGGCCCACAGAGTTCCCTAAATTTAATGTTCCTCCAATCACGCTGAAGTACAACATGAATATGCCACCCTCTCGAAATGTCTATACCAACATCCCGGCAGCATTTAAGGAACTAACCAAGCAAAAGCTAAGCGATTTGTTAAATTCGGGTATAATAGAGGAAGTCACCCCCGACATGGATCGCTCATTTTGCTCCTCCTTACTTGTAGTGCCCAAGGGCAGGGATGATATACGTCTGGTGATAGACCTAAGGGGACCTAACCGATGTATTCATAGGACGCCCTTCAGAATGCCAACGTTCGAGTCAATTCTGATGGAGCTCCACGGCGCGGAATGGTTTTCAACCATTGACCTGAAGAGCGCGTTTTTTCATATAGAACTAAACGAAGATTCACGCCATCTAACGAACTTTTTTGCTGGTGAAGGAATATACAGGTACAAGAGGCTGCCATTTGGCCTTTGTAATGCGCCTGATATATTTCAGGAAGTATTACAGACAGTCGTTCTCGCTGGGTGTGAAGGAGTGGTAAACTACTTAGATGACATCATGGTCTTCGGCAAAAACAAGGCCGAGCACGACCGAAACCTAGCGAAAGTAATGGAATGTTTGAAAAATCACAACGTGCTGATTAACGAAGAAAAGTGTAGATTCGGGCAACAGTCTGTAGATTTCTTAGGCTTCCTCGTATCCTCCGATGGGTGGAAATTGGCAGATGAAAAGATTGCGGCACTCAAGAACTTCAGAAGCCCAGCAACAATAGCAGAAGTGAAAAGCTTCTTGGGACTGATTAATTTCATTGAGAAATTCATTCCTCACCGGGCTCAACGAACATGGAGATTGCGAGAACTGGCAAAGGGCGACAATTTCTATTGGGACCATGAATTGGAGCAGGAATTCGAAAATTTGAAGAACGATGCTTGGAAAACCGTTACCACACTTGGCTACTACAGCAGAACTGACGAAACCGAACTATTCGTCGACGCGTCCCCCTATGGCTTGGGTGCAGTTTTAGTTCAGTTCGACAAAGACCATCAACCGCGAGTGATAGCATGTGCATCGAAGACTCTAACTCCTGTGGAGCAAAAGTACCCCCACACGCAGAAGGAAGCGCTGGCGATGGTGTGGGGGGTTGAGAAATTCTCCATGTACCTCATGAGCATATCGTTCACTATAAGGACCGATGCCGAGGCCAACGAATTTATTTTTGGTGGCCTTCACCGAATTGGCAAGCGAGCTGTAACCAGAGCTGAATCCTGGGCATTGAAGCTGCAACCGTACAGTTTTACCGTAAGTAGAATTCCAGGAAACATGAACATTGCGGATGCTCTCTCGAGACTGGTGGTGCAGAACCCTTCGGAAAAGTCGTTCGACGATGAGATAGATGGTAAACACTTGCTGTATTTCCTGGACACGGGTGCGATGTGTAGTGTCAGAGCTAGAAGCCTGCACTCGGTAAGATAGGCAAACCCACTGGATGGGTTGATAGAGAGAATGAGTGGTGTGAGAGTAGACGGTATAGTTAAGCTGTAATTGTTGAAGAAATATATGAGTAGTTATGTGACCACCAACGGACTCGGTCGTCTTGTGTTTCTCTGTGCAATCTCCGATATTCTTTCATATTACGTGAACATTACAGTTGTCGACGAGGAGAATATGTGTCATTTTGTACTGTGCTTTTCACAACCGCCGGTTGTTACTGCCTTTGGTGTGATTTTTTCGGTACAAAATAGATTTTACAAGCGTGCTAGTAATTTTTCATGTTATTTTTTTTTTCACGGCCGCCGGCAGAATGCAAGCTTTTGGCGTGATTTGTTTTTTTTTGTGAATTGTACTCAAGCAAATTTAAGAAGAGCAAGTTTTATTTTACCGTTGGTGGAATGCGAGTGCAAGATGGTTTCATTGCGATTAGTGTATTTTTTTGTGTGTTCCAGTCTTCAGTGAAATTTTCGTTTGGATTTAGCAAAATTTTTTTTTTTTGAACGTTTTTGTCTTGTGCTATTATTTCGTCATCTAAGATTTGCAACAAAGGAGGTCTTGTTTCTACCCGCGAAGAGTGTATTTGACGTCGATTTCACTCGTTCAGTACAAAATGGCATTTTTTTGGGAATTCACTATGGCCAACATGAAGTCAAACTGTGCCATACGCCTTTTTGTTTTACTGTTTTGTGTGATCGCGTCGTGGCAAAGAATGTGACCAACGCTTGCAAAATACATACGCTTTGATCGTGCATTAAAGTGCTTTGCGTTTGTATTTTGTTTTTGTTGGCGCTTACTACCGTCCTACAACTCTGGTTTAATGATGACGATTGTGATATGACGTAGCTTTACAGGATGATAGATACTGTTCCATTTTATTTGTTCAAAGAATTTTGAAGACTGGCTGTTTATGTTATTTGTGTACGCTGAAAATTGCTTTTGTTTGCGCTAGTTGCGTTTTTAAGACATTTTAGAGCAATGACTGTGAGAAGTTTCAGGTACGTATTTTTTTATGTTATCCATTATGTCGCTTTGGTGGTTTACGTTTATATTTTTGGCAATGTGGCTGTATCTATTGTGTTTTGGAAATTGCCTTTGATTTCTGGTATGGAGTCTACTATAAGTAGATGGCTGTTACCGATTGATGAAATTGGTTTTATTGCTTTTGTTTTTGTCTGCAATGCCTTTGATCCCATACCAAATTTTGGCGTAGGACTACGTCACTTTTTTTGCCTTCCGTAAACGACCCTTTTCGAATGGATTTTGTTTTGTTAAATCAACGTGGTAGTTGTTTGGCGGTCCAAAGCAACATGATTGTGGTGGTTGTTTTTATTGATTGACCAGCATCAATCAATGAGAAAGTATGCCGAATGTGACGATTTTGGACTCAGCTATGGTACGCAGTGTTAAAATGGATTGGATGCCACGGGGAGTTGCGGTGACCGATGATTGACAGGAAGAATAGGTGGCAAGCTGCTTAATTCGATTGGAGGACTACTACTAGGCTTGGATATATAATGCCTCAACGATATACTGTTCAATCACTACTTTTATAAGAGAAGCAGCAACTATGCAGTGGTTCGTGATTGTCAGAAAATGTTGAAATGAATCACCATCTTCATTCAGAAAAAAATGAATGAAAATCAAATTTCAGTAATTGTAGATAATCTCTCAGTGGAAGATATTTTCAGAATATCTCTAGGTAGAACAACCATTGAAAATATAGGTTTTCTTTAAGACTATCTGTTTCTTCATGTTCAGAGTAACCGTAATCTAAAGGGGAAAGGAACTGTAGTGTCAGAGCTAGAAGCCTGCACTCGGTAAGATAGGCAAACCCACTGGATGGGTTGATAGAGAGAATGAGTGGTGTGAGAGTAGACGGTATAGTTAAGCTGTAATTGTTGAAGAAATATATGAGTAGTTATGTGACCACCAACGGACTCGGTCGTCTTGTGTTTCTCTGTGCAATCTCCGATATTCTTTCATATTACGTGAACATTACACGATGGAGCTAACATGGGACGAAATTGCATCATCTTCAGAACAGGATGAAGAACTCTGCAGCGTCAAGATGGCTGTTGAATCCGGCCAATGGGGAAGTGAACTTCGACGGTACGAGTCACAATCCAGAAATCTTCGTTCTCTCGGATGCACGATATTCAAGAACGACCAAGTGATTCTTCCCCAAGTATTGAGGAATAAAGCGATACGCTCAGCCCATCAAGGCCATATGGGCGTATCATCAACTAAAAGAATCATGCGTGAATACTTCTGGTGGCCGGGCATGAGTAGCGACGTTGAAGCATACGTAAAGGCCTGTGAAACGTGTCTCTTGCTTTCCAGAAAAAATCCACCGATTCCTCTTACGAATAGAGAACTTCCTAGAGGGCCATGGGAAATTATCCAAATTGATTTTTATACGGATAAAGAATTTGGATACGGCGAATTTCTCGTGGTGGTGGATGTGTACTCCAGATACTTGCATGTTATGGAAATGAGAGCGATCAATGCCGAATCAACGATCGATGCTTTGAATAAAATCTTCGTGGTGTGGGGATATCCGTTGACCATACAAAGCGATAACGGGCCACCTTTTCAAAGCGATCTATTCGTAAAGACGTGGCAGAACAGAGGCATTGCGATTCAAAAGTCAATTCCAATGAGCCCCCAATCTAATGGGGCAATTGAAAGACAAAATCAGGGCATAAAAAAAGCTCTGGCTGCCTCCAAATTGGACAACTGCAACTGGCGAATTGCACTTGAGAGATATGTGCATAATCATAACAAAGTGCGTCCTCTATCGCGGCTAGGAGTCACGCCATTTGAATTGCTTGTCGGGTGGAAGTATCGGGGAACGTTTCCTTGCCTATGGGAAGCCAACTCTGACAACAATCTAGATCGCGAGGAAATAAGAGAGAAAGATGCCTTTTCGAAGCAAGAGAGCAAGAGATATACTGATTCAAGACGAGGAGCTAAGGAATCGAACCTGACCGTAGGGGACACAGTAGTTCTTGTGCAACAGAAGCGGCTTAAATCTGATCCAACTTTCGGCACAGAAAAATACACGATTTTGGCCAGAGATGGCGCCAAACTTGTTGTTCGAAGCGATCGAGGAGTAGTGTACTCGCGCAATGTTGAGGATGCCAAGAGGGCTACTCGGGACACACCCGACGAGACCACGCCGGGTCCAACAGACAAACCGATGTTAGATCTTCCAGATCCCGACGAACCGCTAACAGGTCACACAAGTAACGATACTTTTAAAGAGCGGCGCAGTAGGTTATAACACGCGGAACGGGGAACTACCGAGGACCAGCGAGAGACAAAGAAAAACACTTGTGATTGTTACGAGTTCTAACAGCGAATGAGCTTTATTGAAAAACAATAACATAAAGGTGCGCCGATGCGCATGACGTTTATAATCAATGTATTATATCAAGAGGTACAACGAAGGGTGATTGGTTGTGTGTGTGTTTGAGTATGCACTCTTATTACCCCCCGTCAACCCAATAACCCGAGCATGTTTCGCAGCTTCTCAAATTGGATTCGTGGTAACCCCTTGGTCATGACGTCTGCTACTTGATCCTCTGATGGCACGTACAACAGGCGAACAGTTCCAGCATTTATCTCGTTCTTCACGAAGTGAAAACGCACATCTACGTGTTTCATCCGCCTCGTTGGTTTATCACTCTCCGCTACACGAATGCACGCCTGGTTATCTTCGTGTATTATCGTTGGATCAGCAACACGTTGTCCGAGATCACGCAGCAAGCCTCGTAGCCAGATCGCTTCAGTGACCGCCATGGTTAGCGAAGCGTATTCAGCTTCTGCTGACGATAACGCCACAGACACCTGCTTTCTTGTACACCACGACACAGTAGCCCCTCGGACCTTGAAAACATATCCTGATAGAGACTTGCGGTCGACGATATCTCCCGCCCAATCGGCGTCGGCGAATCCTTCCAGGAGCGTTGCGTCCTGGTCCCGGCGGTAAACCAGCTTCATGTCGAGAGTACCTTGGATATATCGTAGAACACGTTTGAGGTGGGAGTAGTGTTCATCGGTAGCGCAGCTCTGGAATCCGCTGAAGTAGTTCACGGCCATGCACAAATCGGGTCTCGAAGTGATAGTAACGTACATTAAGCACCCAACAAGTTCTCTGTACGGGTGTTGAGTGAACTTCTTCGTATCAGTACATTTTTCCAGCCTTAGACCAGCAGCCAACGGTGTTTGAACGGGCTTGCAATCGTTCATTCCAAATCGGTTCAAGAGGTTCTTAAGGTATAGCTTTTGGCCGATTTTCAACTCACCGTCCTTCTTGTTTCGTTCAATTGTCAATCCCAAAAACGTGCTGACTTCCTTAAGATCCGTCATTTCAAATTCTTTGCCCAATTTCTCTTTGACTTTGACAAGGACATCGAGTGAATGACATGCAATAAGCATATCATCAACGTAAATAATAAGGATGACGGTCTCATTCTGGATTTTGGCGACGTACAAGCACGTATCGGCATCACTGCGCTTGAATCCCAAACCGACGACGAAATCGTGGAATCTAGCATTCCACGCCCTTGAGGCCTGTTTGAGGCCGTACAACGATTTGTGCAACTTGGCCACACGTGAACCAGCCCCAAATTCGTCCGGCAAGCGCATATAGATGTCTTCTTGAATGGTCCCGTTAAGGAAAGCCGTCTTCACATCTAGTTGGTGAAGATGCATTCCGTTGTAGTTCACGATAGCCAGGAGAGCCCGCAGGGTAGTAAGTTTAGCAACGGGGGAGTAGGTATCCTCATAGTCGAGCCCTTTCCGTTGTGAGAACCCCCTCGCTACCAAACGGGCTTTATACCGGTCGATCTCACCGGACTCGTTCCTCTTTATTTTAAAAACCCATTTACTGTCTATCGAGTTCCTACCTTTTGGCATCGGTGTAAGCGTCCAGGTTCCGTTCCTTACCAATGCCTCCATTTCCTCAGCAATGGCTGCCTGCCACTGCGGCCAGTCGCTGCGCTGCTTCAAGCCCTCCACCGTGGTCGGCAGATTCTCGACAAAATCCTCAGCACACATCGCCAAGCCGCACGTCATTTCGTAACAGTCGAACCACGCCGGCTCTCGACGTGCACGACCACTGCGCCTGACTGTAGCCAGCTGCTCCTCAGCGTCTTCGTCAGCCGAGTCTGAATCTTCACCATTGCGAGTTTCACCGTTTGCTTCTTCTTCCGGAACCACTGATTGTTCTTTCAGTCCATCAATCACTAGGTCTACCGTCTTCGGAACATCCACTATCACTTCGGATTGTTTTCCGAATAACAAGTTTTCATCAAATACAACGTCTCGTCCACTAACAATCTTCCGTTTCTCACAGTCCCAAAGACGGTAGCCATTCACCGTATAGCCGACATGAAACAGCTTTTTACACTTGGCGTCCAGTTTCGATCTCAGTTCCTTTGGAATGTGAAGGTACGCGGCACTACCAAACACTCTCAGTTTCTTCACGTCCGGCTTTCTGCCGTACCACAACTCAAAAGGAGTTTTCTTCTCTTCCACCGCCGATGTTGGGCACCGATTCGTGAGGTACGCGGCTGTGCACACCGCTTCTCCCCACATATCCTTCTCGAATCCGCTCTCCGCCAGCAAAGCACGAGCCCGCTCCATCAATGTGCGGTTCATCCGCTCCGATACGCCATTTTGCTGGGGCGTGTATGGCACCGTAAACTCCATGGTAATACCTTTCTTCCGGCAGAACTCGCGCATCGCATCGTTCGCGTATTCGCCGCCGTTATCCGTTCGAAGCCGAGCAATTCGAGTACCGAACCGAGCCGTAACCAAGGCCTCGTAATCGCGGAACCGTTCGAACACTTGGTCTTTCGTCTCCAGCAGAAATATTACCGTGAAGTGCGAATAATCGTCTATAAACGAAACCACGAACCTTTTACCGTCCCACGTCACTGGCTTAATTGGACCGCAAACGTCACTGTGAATCAGTTCCAGTGGCCGCGATGATCGCCTCTCGTCACTCAGCGTAAATGGCAACTGAACGATCTTCCCCGATAAGCACGGCTCACAAACCACCACTTCATCGTTTATCTTCTTCAATTCTAGACCGTTCACCATTTCGTGCTTTGCTAGTTCATGAAGACTATCGCAACCCACATGTCCGTATCTCTGATGCCACAATAACGCACTACGTGAAACTTTTCCGGACACTAAAGCACTGCCCTTCTCACTACGCTTGCAATAAATGTCCAGTTCATACAACTTTCCTTTAAGCCAGCCGACCGCGGAAACGACACCATTCTTCACGATTTCTGCTTTTTCACCGTCAAAACAAACTTTCCATCCGGCCTTCGCGACGCGTTTCACAGAAAAGAGGTTACAGCTCAATCCCGGCAAGTAAAGCACATTTTTCGCCACGCACTCTTTCGTCACGCCGCCGACGACCGCATACAACGAAACGTCACCGCAGTATTCAGCTCGAAGCTTTTGTCCGTTGGCCACCACAATCTCCACTGGCGTTTCCAGCCGCCGCAACGTCGAAAAACAATCCGCATCCTTTAGCATGTGGTCGGTGGCACCCGAATCGATAAACCACCCCACTTTCACTAGTTCCCCACTCTCCGCCGACAGGAACGCGATCTCCGGCTGCTCGTCACCAACACCAACATGAGCTTTTTGTTTGCTCGCTTCGTTCTTCGGCTTCGCACTGCTCGAATCACCCGATTTCACTTTTCGGCAGTCGGCCTTCTTGTGGCCGAGCTTCCCACACAAAAAGCACTTGATCTTCTTCGCATACTTGCTCGATGCCATGGCAACGCCGTCGTGGCCGCCACTCATTTCACCACTACACTCGAGATTTCGCTTTTTCATATCCACGTCCAAAAGCCTACGTTTGACAAAGTCCATCGTGACTCCGCCCGGAAGAGTTTCGATTGCCGTTACAACCGGGTCGAACGACGGCGGCAGTGTCAATAAAAGATGACACACCGCATCCGACTCCTCGACATTTGCCCCACTTCCCTTTAGCTCACGGATCAACTTATCAAAATTCACTAGATGCTCCGCCATCGTCTTGCCCGCCCCCTCCACATAGCGCAACGTGAGGAGCTGCTTCCTGACGTACAGCTGCCCGGCGACACCTTTTCGCTCGAAAACGTTTTTCAACGTTTCCCAAATCTGCTTTGGCGTTTGACACTCTTTAATTAGCTCGAGCTGGCTATCTCCGATCGCTTGCACAATGATCGATTTACACTTTTTGTCTTTCACTTTTCGCTCCAAGATCTTCTTCTTCTTTTCCGCGCGCGCTTCCGCCGTTTCACCGGCCACATCGCGATACTCGTCGATATCGTCCACTTCCCGTTCAAGACAGTCCAACAAATCGTGCATATCCAGCACGGTCTCGAGGCGAAACTTCCAGTTATGGAAGCCCTCTCCGTCGAATGCCACGATTTTATTTTTGTCTTCCATTTCTGGACACTGGGCACATAACCTAAAGAGCGGCGCAGTAGGTTATAACACGCGGAACGGGGAACTACCGAGGACCAGCGAGAGACAAAGAAAAACACTTGTGGTTGTTACGAGTTCTAACAGCGAATGAGCTTTATTGAAAAACAATAACATAAAGGTGCGCCGATGCGCATGACGTTTATAATCAATGTATTATATCAAGAGGTACAACGAAGGGTGATTGGTTGTGTGTGTGTTTGAGTATGCACTCTTATTAACTTTTACGCTATACATCTTAACCAAAGATATTCTTACAGGTGAATTGGATGATTCGATTGACGGAAACGTACAGCAGGCGAAGGATCAGCAGCCACGAGCGCGGCGAAACATCAAAAGGCCCACGAAGTTCAAAGACATGGTTTTATATCATATATATGAATAGCAGCAAACACCTCGTTTAAACTGTTCCGAACATAACTAAATTGTCATCTATGCATACCGATAAAATTACCTAAATACACAATACGTTACGTACAACTTACGGGATGTTGATTGTTCAATATGTGATAGGCACATCACGGTTGGGAAGTGGCTTGTAATGTAGTAGGAGCGAATTTTGCAGCGACATCCAGAAATTCCATGAAAGATTCACACTAATTTCAGATACCAGATGTGCCGTCCAAAGGGTTCCCTCTCCCCTGCTGGCTGGACCCAATCTCCCTTCTTGTTGGTCTGCTCTAGCTCGAGTCCTGCTGCTTCACCTCTCCGATGTTCTCAAAAGTAATGTCCTGGCCGAGGTCCTAGAACCGTGTTCGTCTGGAAAACACATCATGCTTCGCTAGAAATATCATTCGTTCCCTCCACGTAGCAAATCATCCGGCAATACAGCTTCTAATGGGCGAGGAGATTGTTCTGAAGCTAGCAAAATATTGAACGGGACACTTTAAACAATGAATTGCACTTGAAATTGCATCATTCTGCAGTTTTCCCCGTAGAGATTTTTCTGTTTGTTTTGGCAACGGTGCTGACGTTTTGACTTTGACTTTGACAAAAGACTTTGACAATCTGATCAACAATGTGAGTGTTGCTTCATTCATCGTTTGGCCCATGACGTTCAAAATCATCGTGATGTTTACACGGAAAATAAATTATTTGTCGTGATGCATACAAATAAAATAACGGAAAATAAGTTTTTTCAACCCATTTTTTGACAAAAACGGCATTTACCCAAAATTGGCTTTTTGGGCCAAAGAACCCCCGGTGGGTTGATGCAGCTCGCTTTGTTTTTAACAACATCGGTGGGGGAGAATGGGAAGACAACCTTATTTTGGGTAGAAAGTTTAATCGATATACTTACTTTTGAGTAAAACAAACCCAAAAAATAGGTAGTTTTTTTTCTCCAGAATGTGAGTCTGCATGGTCTTCAAATTAATCTATAGACCATATGGTGTGTTGAATATGATACACCGCGCGGCTTTTGTAATGTACCTTTCATCATGGATTTGCCGCGTGTACTAAATAACACTACATAATGAGCCATTTTACGAGACGTTTCGGATCAGCTGATCGCTCATTTCATGAATGAAAATTTGACAGGAGGTTGCGCCCAAGCCCGTGAGTGTTAATATCAATATCAACACTGTTGTCGTTTCGTAAAATAGACTATTTAATCTGTTGAATCATCCCTCATGTCAAGCGTTTGGCTCTAAGCGAGGCTAAGCAAGGTTCTACACTCAGCCAAATAAACTTCAGATTTCCATAAGACCTAAGTTATGAAACGGCTTAAAATAATCATAATGAATTTCTTTATGTTATATTCTTTAAAAGCCTTAAAATAATCGAATGAATTTCATAAGGTCACTCTATGACGCAAAATCGTCCCAGAGCTTGGCTTTTATATATGTTTAGCAACATGGTAGTCTCGTTGATAGCCGCGGGGATTAAACACGAACTTAGTGATCCCGACGTCCATGGATCGAATCCAGTCTGCATCATTTTAAGATTTTTTTGTTTTTTTTTCATAAGTGTGTTTTATGAAATTTGTCATAGCACGATCAATTTTCATAAGGTATTTTTTTATGCATTTCGTTAGTTTTTTTTGCTGAGTGTAGGCAAGAAAAGTGTCATTTCTAAAAAAAAAAAAAAACTTGACATAAATGGTATTACAAAATCACTTCTTATACTTTTTTGTAGAGTAGAGGAGAGAGTGATTGTGGAATATGGGCTTGACTGAGTGTAACTAATTATTTGTCAGAATTCAATAAATGTTTACATTTATATATTCTGCACCTTTTCAATTGTTACGCTTTAAATAATGTGCTCAAGAACGTGCACTAGCTCTTACGTTCTCACTACTGTGTAGACATTTTGAAACAGAGGTGAGAAATACATTTTGAAACAAACGATAGGAAGAGAGAGAGTGAGCAAAACCCGAGAAAGCATTCTGGTGACTTGAGTTCACTTCCACTGGATGCTCGCACAAGGATGAGGGAGAGATTCTCTGGCATACAACTTGAGCAGAATTATAGGTACCTAACGTGGTTGAGAGCTTCAGTCGAGTCAGTTTTACGAGGATAATGAACGACGACGGTTGCATCATGGAGCGAAACTCCAACGATTCGGCCGAAGACAATTTGGCTGGAGCGTACGTCCTTTCGGCCGATCAGCGTCACGCTGCGGACGAATTCGAGGAGCAACAGCCGGAAGATGACGTTTGTGCTGTTCCGTCCGGTTCCGACACAAATCTGATGCTCTATTCAGCGCACTACTTCCGACTTTATGTTTAACGCACAGGAAAGGCAGCGGAAGTCAATGAAGTTACTTCCGACACCAATTTGGTGCTAAATCCACAATACACTCATTCGAAGAGGATATAGTCTATTTTATGAGGCTAGTTAAACGACAGAACTCCGCGCTCTGATGTTTACGTTTTCAATCATCATCCGGTTGATGATGGTTAACCCTTTATAAGGCAGTGGCAACTATATTGCCACCTACTGTTTGTATTTTTTTTTCTGTTTTATAACGATTTATTTCGAACTTTTTTTTTTTGGTTTACGCAAAATTGGGACTACTAACAACGCCTGGTATTTTTTTGGTACTAAACAAAGCTTTAACAACAATTTAGGAGCCATTTGTAGTCTCAAAAATGACTATTTTTGACCGCGTGAAGAAAATTAGCTCAAACTTATTGTAAAATTATAGATTTGGTAAATATTTTAATAAATAATCAAATTCTGGGTTGACATCCCGCATAGAAAAATACGATCAATGCAATCGTTCATATTATAAGATATTTGTTCGTGGAATGATTACAACAAAAGTTATAATAGTTTAATGATTGGATGATTAAAGTTGAAAATTTGGCATTATTCAGTATGTTTCAAGTATCATACAACTTTTCATGATGATTCATCCAATGGTATATCAATAATTTTTAATAATATGGTTTTTGTTCGCTCGGCAAATAACAATAGTTTTGGCGAGTTTTTTTTTTATATTTTATCACTGCCACACTTTCAAATTGGGTTAAATCACAAACTAATGGTCCATTTGTGTTTCTGTGTCGTTATAATCGTCGGAAATCAGCACTTTTGAGTTCTAGCTTTCCGATCACTGTAGTAAGAAACAACTACTTTTGGTGACCGCCGTGCACCAGCCGTTGACTAATAACAAGTTCATTCGCAAATCCTCATGAAAACTCACCTTCATTGGCTGCCACAGCATGCGAGGAGATCAAAAAAAGATCGGTCGTCGATTAGGAATTATCCTGCCGCAGCTTCTATTATTTTAATTTCACCTATTCACTTCTCCAGATGAAGAACTTTCACGCATTTGAGCCACCCGCGAGCACTGATCCGATATAGAGTAGTAAGTAAACACCGCGCGAGAAGCAGTAGAAGCAACCTCGGAAATCACACGGTTCGATTCCCAATTCAAGAAAATAAACACAAAAAAACCGCAAAAGTAAATAATGATTCACGTAATCGTAGGCAAATTTGACAGTGCCCGACAAATGTCCGCAGGGGTGTGCTTTTTTCTCAGTCGGTAAAGCAGATTTTGTGAAATATTTCCGTTTTGTTTTTATTATTCGCTGTATCATAATGTTGATGATAAAGTGATCATAATATGTATGATTCCACAAAATTTTTGTTCGAGATAAATGGCATTTTTGAATGGTAACGATACTTAACAACCCATTCGGTCTATCATCGAAACACCGAAAATGATAACTGCTATCATGAATAAGATATGTCGTATCATCTATGTATCATCCAGTTTACGACAACACGTATGATCAGAAAATGATACACTGTTGAATTGGTGTATGATACCCTTTTATTCGGGATGAGCTGAACTACACAGTTTATATTATGGGTTAAGCCCCAATCCACTCTAAAATCTCTTTTTAGGCTTTTTGTCGAAGTCAAAAGAAGAAAAGTACCCTAAACGGGCAGTGGCAAGAATATTGCCACCAGCGCTGGTGGCCTAAACGGGCAGTGGCAACTATATTGCCACCTCACAAGCTCGTTTTTGGAGTTAACGGGCAGTGGCAACTATATTGCCACCAGCGTTTTTGGCCTAAACGGGCAGTGGCAACTATATTGCCACCTAGATTTTTGAGAGTTTCTTTCAAACAAAAATTGTTTTGTGCGTGTAATCATGTATATAATCATTTGCATAATAGTATGCGTTGACAACTCTTCTAGTTTTCTCGGCCTTATAAAGGGTTAATGACTGCGCGCAAGTCAAGCGTAGTTTTTGAAACTGGCTAAAACCATAATTAGAAAATTTTTATTTAATTTATTTTCGCAAGTTAACGAGTGAATTGCAACGAAAAAAACACCTGATTAATTATTGAGTTTTGTATTGGTTCTTCGACAGCTTTTGAGCCTATTTTGGCTCAAATATCTCATATCTCCAATTTGTCGAACAAGTACCTTTTAAAAAATTACACGATATTCCAGCAAAACAATCGTGCGTGGAATTCTGTCAGTTGACGCCGCTGCTGCGATCAGCTGTTCTGAAACGTCTCGTAAAATGGCTTATTCTGCTTAGAGGAGACACTGAGGAAGATTATAAGTAGTAGTCTAAATACGCGTATCAGTCAAAAGATAAACATTAG
>NC_085138.1:216445029-216465500 GCF_035046485.1 Aedes albopictus
TTTGTTTTTTTTTCTGTTTATTTTTTTTACCGAGGAAACTTGATTTTCAACGAGATTTCAGCATTTGCATGATTTTTGTTTTCTGAGAAACAGGAAAAATGTTTACCAAAGTGCAGCTAACAAACGCTGTGTTTTACCGAGATTCTTTATACATATTAGCATAGCCACGGCGCGCCAGCATTTCACGAGCTCATCTTCTTGTGTAGTTTTTTTTTTGCAGCATAGAGCGGTTTGCTCAGTTGCTGATGATTCGCATAATCACATAGCATTGTTTTTTTTTTCGTTCAAGTGTAATTTACTTTTTTTTTTTTTAATTAAAAAACGGGAGTTCACTTCATGTTCAAACACTTTTTCGCATTCTTCATAGGAAATCATCTATTTGCCGCATCATCTAAGAACAACCAATTTTTTCATCATTGAGAATCGAATTCACTGGAATGCAAAAATAGCTACTAAGATTGTTGTTTATCACTCTACTCATAATATCAAAAACGATCTCACTATGACCACGCTTCAATTAAAATACCTGGAAAATCGTAATTCACCTCAAAAGTGGGGTGCTCCTTAACCGAATTGACCGGCACATCGACCTTGTCGGGCTTAAGGTAAAGCCGACGTTCCATCTCGGTCACACAAAAAAAAACACAAACATCCGAAATAAGCGTTGTCAATTCTAAGCACGACACACGTAGCGGAACCTTAAATCCGTGGTCAAGAATTCGTTATTTTTCTACGAACCAACAATTCTCGCTTAGGTAAACGACAACAAAATTTGTTTTATTCACTTCAACATAACCCCCCAATCCAAGAAGAGGTCATTCAGAACTTTGGGTGATTCATGGAAATGATTCAACTCGCCCTCCGTCCTCAAAATGAATGTTATTTGTCAACACTATTTCGCTGAAACGCACAACTTTGCCTGGCTTATATTAAGCAACTATACCACATTTCCCTTTCACCATTCACTGTATTCGTGTCAACGAAACTTATGCGTTGAAGAGTATCAACATTACACAGAGACTTACCTTTAACTCTACCAAGTCAGCCCAGTTACCTCATACATCAATGAAGTCCGCAACATGTTTGGTTCGCCTCATTTATTTTCATCTACACGATCGATCAGCATGCGTCACACAAGCAATTAACAAATTATCACTGAAGCAATTGAGCCACACTGATCGGCTTTGAATGCCTGACCTTGAATTCAATCAAGCGGCGAGCACAAAAGGGAACGAACAAAAGCGATACACAGCAGCCGATTTGATGCTGCTTATCCGGGATGAACATTATTATTTTTTCACCGTTTAGCACTGTAAATGACAAATTATTCCACTTTTCGAATCACTTATTTGCGAATACGCAATTAACATCTTCACTTTTTTTCGCTTTTCTCTTATGCACGCAATCCATTTACTGCACTTGAATTGAAACAAATTTCTTTTCCACATGTTTCTATTTTTTTTTCGTAAATATGACTACACAAATTAATTTATTTGTTTTATTTAAACTTTGGATTCTACATCCTCGTCGCCATCTTGTGGTAACGATCATTAAAGATCTAATTAATATATAAGTATTGATACCACGCGCGCTGCGAAGATCGACAAACCATGTTGGCGCACGGCAGGGAAGAGACTGATTCAATCAAACAACACCCGTTGCTAATCGTGTTGCACTCGTGTGCGCGAGGTAGGCGAAGTCGAAACGGACATTAATAAAGGATCTACCACAGTGATAAAAGTGCAAAAAAAGCATTGACTGGAGACAATAAAATGTTTAGTAGCTGTGTTAGCAAATGTATCAATTGTCAAAATAGACTGACTGATTTTGAGTATTGTAGTATTGTTAAGTCAAGTAGGTGTCTTTAACAGAAAAATCTCCAGTCCGAAACTGATTCATCTATTCAGTGAAAGGGTTGTCTTTTTGCACAAGATTCATACGACAAACTAAAAAGCGCATTCTTTCCCATTGAAGTTTCTGGTCATTCTACAGTAAAGTGGTGAATGTTTTTGAACTATTACCGGAACAAATATTGGTGAAAAATCTGAATAAACTTGTAATGGCATTCTCGGAAATAAAAAGCAGAAAATATTTGCCAGAACTCTTGAAGAAGTTCTCGATGGAATTAACGTTACAATAATTGTCTATGCGGCCTTCGAAATATGCTCCTGTATGACCTCCATGACTATTTCTGCATAAATTCATGCAGGATTTTGGCGAAAATCACTGAATATTACTTGTGGAATTTTATCGCTAGCTAAGCTTTTGTCTGAATTTCTGTAGGTATGATATTCTAGTTCCACACGTAGAAAAATTTCCTGATAAAATTCTTTGGCGAATGTTTGGAAGAGAAATCTTCGAAATGATATCTTCCATTCGATTTTCAAAAATTGTCCACTACTTTTTTTTTTCAAAATTTGTCCACTACAGTTTTTTTGGGAACATCGTCAAATACTGTTTTGACTATTTTGTTTTTAACTTTTTGCTTTCCTTTTTGCTGATATTTTTGAAGCTTATTGGAATCGATAGCTATCAACATTTATTATTCCCCAGCTTCCCAGATTTCCAGATACTCCAGTCACTAGCTACTCTGTAAATTCAATAACTTCCACGGAGAATCCGCTCAAAAATAAATGAGAAATTGCACCTCGAACTTTTTTTTTCAAAAACTTCAAATGTGGAGTTGTGGGAGAAATTTAAAATTAAAATGTCATTTTCGTATAAGTCTATTTAGAAATTTGTTCAGTTAAAAATTATATCAGCTTTCACTAAAAAAAATACCAGGAACTTGCACCTATGTTTCCGCATTGAATTCCTCTAGAATCGACTAAAGAGAAGCTGTAGGTGTCAACAACCCTTTTCGTTCTTTGACTTACTATTCAACTAGTTCTGCACAATATCTGCTTGTTAACTATTGTATACACATGCATTTTTCATGATTTTTGATAGAGAAGCTTTTCCTGAAAATGTTTATTATGCGGTAGCCCAAGATTTCCTGAATCAAGATCGGCTCACAATTTTAGGCTGCTAATTATATTTTTGGTTCCCAAAAGTCACTATTTAGTCACTTTTTTGCCATGTGTAAGTCACTATTTTCGTGAACTTGGGGGCTGTCCATAAACCTCGTTGTCATTAGGGGGGGGGGGGGGGTTTCGGCCAATGACCATTTCGTATGGACAAATAAATAAAATTGTATGGACTAATGACCACGCGGGGGGGGGGTCGAAATGGGGGGGGGGGTCCCAAAATAATGACCACGTGGTTTATGGACAGCCCCTTGGTCACTAAACTAACTATTTCAGCCATCTGTCTTTGCTACCAGCCCTGCTATGCAGAGGAAGTCGCTCTGTTAGCGGCAAAACATCCAGAAGTGAGTTCATTTAGGCCAGGGGTTCCCAACCTTTTTGAGGTGGCGACCCCCTTTAAGAATTGTCAAAACATCTGCGGCCCATTGAAAATTTTTATTAAAATATGAATTTACTGAACGAAACCGAGTTTTTTGGGTACAGTGACGTAGCCAGAAATTTACTGTGGGAAAGATTTTCGACTATCAATGATACTTTTTTTTTTTTCTTCGACACTCATATTTTGTAAAAATGGTGTCGTGAACATTCAATTTGAGTCGTAGCTGAAAAATAGCGGCGCAGCCGAAAATTTTTTCTTCTGAAGACGTTTTATATTGAAAATTTGTTCCTCAAATTGTGGCTTTTGGGGATGGTGGTATACAAAATTGAAAATTGGTATAATTTGCACAAAATAGAATAAAAAATTAACAATTTTTTGGTAACATCGCGGCCCCCCTTAACTGGCTTCACGGCCCCCCAGGGGGCCGCGGACCACCGGTTGGGAACCCGTGATTTAAGCGGATCATTCGGAACAACCTACTTTTTCGTTGTGCTTTCATCGACGAAAACGGAGTAGCCCGCGTCCAGGGTCGAACTAAAGCGTGCGCATTTATTCACCGTGATGCAGCTGAACCTGTTATACTTCCTCGTCAGCATCACGTAACGAATTTGATTGTTGCCGACACTCACGAACGATTCAATCACCAGAACCATACGACAATTATCAACGAACTACTTCAACACTATCGTATTCCGCGAATGAAAGCGACATACCATGCTGTTTGGCGAAATTGTCAGTACTGTAAGATTCGACAAGCAAAACCTCAACCACCTGCTATGGCCGATCTTCCTCAGTCACGTCTTATTTATTTATTCAGTTTCGTCAAACAACGTAGACTAGTACATATACATACAGTTTTTGTTTCATTTCTTAAAGCTATAGTACATATTGTTAATAAAATACATATAAGAAAATATATAAATAGTGTATGCTGGTGGATGTGTGTATAATTTGTGCTTTTAAGATATTTTAAGTACTACTACTGATGTTATTTCTTATAGTGTTAAAATATTTCTTTAAATTATGCCGCGACATAGTTAAGTCAATAGTTTCACAGTGTTGATTATAAATGTTCGTGATTTGATTCAAAGGTTCATTTTTGGCATAGTTTGTGCGACTATGGGTAGTTTTAAACAAGTGTCGATTTCGAAATTGCCGTGAGGGTATGTAAAAGTTTAATTTTGATAAGATTTCAGTTGAATCAATTCGCTGCGAAACGATGTCGTTAACAAATAAAACCATTGCAGTTTCACGACGCTGTTTCAGTGTTTGAATATTGATAAGCCTACAGCGCGCTTCATAAGATGGAAGAGGAAATGTCTAATTTTCGAAGAGCATATAATAGAATTGCTTTTGTACTGATTCTATTCGATCGATATGCTTACTTTGAAATGGGGACCAGACAATGTTACAATATTCCAGAATTGACCTAACATAGGCAACATATAATGTTTTTATTGTGTAGGGGTCGTCAAAATTAAAGCTAAAGCGTTTTATGAAGCCAAGCATGTTATTTGCCCTATGTATAATGGTATTGTAGTGGTCATTGAAATTTAGTTTAGAATCTAAGATTACTCCTAAATCCCTAACTCTACTACATTTTTCCCCATACTGATCTCCTAAGGAAATTGATATGTTTGGTGTGTTTCGTTTTCTGCTGAATGATATTAAATTACACTTTTTGATGTTTAATTGTAGTAGGTTTTTCGAACACCATGTGTGGAATATGCGAATTTCATTCTGAAATATGTTGATGTCTTCTTGATTCCTTATTTCCATATATAGTTTCATATCGTCGGCATAAATAAACACTTTTGTTTTCTTCAGGATGAAGGAAATGTCGTTAATGTAAAGAATAAATAAAAGAAGGCCCAGATGGGAACCTTGAGGCACTCCTGAAGTGACTTGAATGGGATGTGATGTTTTTCCTTTGACTTTTATTATTTGTTGGCGGTTTGTAAGGTACGATTCAAGCCATTTAAGAAGTCGGGGTTCTATACCCTTTTTTTGCAATTTGAAGAGTAGCATTGGAATATCAATGCGGTCGAATGCCTTGCTAAAGTCAGTGTAAAGAGCTTCTACGTAATTGCCATTATCCATTGCAGTCAATGAAAAGTTAATGAATTCCAATAAATTTGTAGCGGTTGAGCGCCCTTTATAGAATCCATGTTGCATGTGCGTTATTCTATTCTTAATTTGAGCAAATATATTTTTATTGATTATTGCTTCGAATAATTTAGGAATGCACGAGATAATGGCAATTCCACGGTAATTACGTATGTCAGATTTTTTGCCAGATTTGAAAATAGGTACCAAAAAAAAACTTTTCCATGATTTGGGGAAGATACCTGTTTCGAGAGATTTTTTAAATAGCCAAAATAGTGGCGTGGTGAGCTCCATAGCTAGATTCTTCAAAAATACTGGAGGAAGACCGTCGGGTCCAGCACCTTTAGAAGCATCTAAATTTTTAAGTGCGTTCAAGATTTCGTGTACTGTCAATTCATTGTGAATTATATCCACGGGAAAATCAGGGATATATTCAAAAAAGTCTCGGTCACGGTCATGATCTGAAAAGGTGGTGTAAATTTCTTGGAAAAATGATGCAAATAGGTTGCATATTTCGTCTGGATTGTTGCCTACGTGTTCATCAAGATTCATAGAAGATGGAAAATTGTCAGATTTAAGATTATTTTTTACGTAATTGAAGAAATTCTTAGGGCAAGACTTTATTTCATTTTCAGTTTTGGCATTGTACTCTTCAAATGCGGTATCAATGGCAAAATTTAGTTGATTAGCAATGTCTAAATATTTTTCCAAATTTTCATCGCAATTATTTTTTTTTGTAAATTTTATGCGCTTTCTGTTTGCGATTTTTCAAATTTTTTATTTGTTTATTATACCAGACGGGATATTTAAAATTGACATAAACGTCTTTTTTTCT
Organism: Aedes albopictus; assembly: GCF_035046485.1. Classification (NCBI taxonomy): domain Eukaryota; kingdom Metazoa; phylum Arthropoda; class Insecta; order Diptera; family Culicidae; genus Aedes; species Aedes albopictus. The sequence goes on from NC_085138.1 coordinate 216,451,376, forward strand.
TTTTAGGGACTTCGTCATGAATAATTTTGAAAATAATGTTGTAAAAAAGATTTACAGCATTTTCGACATTTCCTTCATTCCGTAGTGTTGATTGCTAGTTTATATTGTCTAGTCTACGCTTCATATTGACATAATTAGCTTTTTGATATTCAAAGACTTCTTCGTACTCAAAGTCGTTGGGATTTTGGTGTCCATGAATAAATATTGATAATTCGATTGCTGTGTGAAAAGCTTCATTTTTCCACAAGGGATTCAATGATTCGCTCACGCAAAAATCTTCGTAAATATTAGTGAACAAGAAATCCAAATAACAATTTTGTTGGTTTTTGACATGATTTATTTGATTGAGGCCTAAATTAGCAGTTTTGTCAAAAATAAACTGCAGTGTTTCATTGTCTTGTTTCATTGTTTTTGCCGGCTGTTCGGGTTCGTTCGGAAGTTAACCATCAATGTTAACTTCTTTTCCCAATCAGCCTAGATAGCTGTGTAGTGTCGGTAGCGGTTGTCTCAATTGGCTAAGAATAACACTACGGACCGCCTGATCCAGTGGTAAGAGTCCACTAAACGGGTGACCCCTAATTCATGGTGTTATGCGGCTTTACGCTTACCGTGCCAAGGAATGAATGGTTAGGGGGGTCTAATAAAAACTTAATCACAAACGGAGCCTGTGGAGACTTAGGGCGTCCTCCACAGTATAACGCCCTTACTGCGCTAACCGGAGCAATAGTGCAGCGGACCTTGCGTTTCTCCGAGATAATCAGTTGCCCTTCTTAAGTCTCAAATTTGAGGCTAAATAAGGGCGGGATTATTCAAATGTTGTAAATTAGCTTACATTACTACCTAGATGGGTTCGCTTAATGCGTTTTCGCCATTGGCGTTTTTCAATTGACACCGGATTGGTTTGTCGTTGATGTTTCCCTTTTGTGCTGTGATTGTGAAGTGTGTAATCCTGTCTAGTTTGGGTAGTGGCTACGGCTAGGAAACCTCAGATCAATTTTCAGCGTAAAAAGCGTGCGTGGCCTAAGTGGCTCTACTTCAAAATGCTCATATTCGTAGGGTAACTTCTGTATAGGTTACCTTGTGAACCCAGTTTTGCTTCTTTCATTATAAATGAAGTGTCGTGCCTCGAGCATGCTATATCTTAGAATGACGTTAACAGTATGTTTCAACCTTTCCTTATGGATGCCTTCAAGCAAGCTCTTGTATTCAGCATATTTTCGCTGGTATTTGGCAGTATTGCTACGATGATTACATCATCTGAAGTAGCTCAAACATTAATTTGAGATGCTTCAGTTTGATGGATTACTTAGGTAGTCCAGTTCATGGATAACTTAACATAGAATTGCACCTAACCATTCTCTGCATGAGCAGAATTTGTCATGAGTTGACTGATTGGCATGTGTCAAATAAGGAGTCTCCTTTTGACCTTCTGTGCACTTTTGAGTTTTCCTTCGCAAAATTTGCGTATTCAGACGTCCCTGCTCAACGAACTAGGAAACCTGTACTAATTGGTTGCGATCACATTTTGCTGATAACTCGCTTCCATTGCTACTCCAAGAGAGTTTCATTGTAATTTTGTACTTACAACGCCCTCCATTGTGGTAAACCATAGCTATTGCTTTGAAAGAAGCTTGTCCTCTGCGGTCTGTACGGACTGCAAGAGGTATTCCTGAATGGAACTCTGATCTGTTCAAGTTCAAAATATCTTCGGATAAACCATTCTTTTGTGTAGTTACAAAGCTCTAGCTTCCGCTTGAGAATTATAGCTATATAATCGACTTAGTGGGCCCTAAATAGCTCTGCTTAATTCAAATCTCCAGGAGGAAATGGGGTTTTGTCCTATTTTTCTCCAGAGGGATTTGAGTATTTCAAACATGTTTTGAACTCTTACATTTTTATGGGGTTTTTTCATGGCGTGAAATTACTCCACAGTTTTATCCCGAAAGGGTGCGTGCGTTGTATAAAGATGGAATGAGTTTCAGATTTATCTGGTTACCTCGTTCTTTCTGAAATGCTTGAGACGCGTTGTCGATTATCACATCTGTGATGTTCGTCTGGCTGGCATGCCTATTCATGTGAGCTCACATGCCTCCCAATTTGGGATGTCCACAGTGAATCTTTTACACAAAGTTGTATTCGTTTTCAAGAAAGTACTCGCTCAAACGTAGTTTTTGCTTGGGTGATTTCTTGAATATTGAGGATGCTTTCGATGCCGTGTCTTTCAATGTCATATTGAAAGTCGCATGACGTCACAAGCTACCTCCAATGAGCTATAGGCTCTCTTTACGCTTATGCGTTTTACAGTGTCCTTTTCAGGGCACTGATTAAATCCGGTGTGGTATGAGCTATGAGCTCTCGTTGCGCTTATGCGTTCATTCCCTTTTCAAGGGTACCCCTTCCTATTTCATCACTTTTCCCTTTCCTAATCCCATTCCATCCCTTGCCCCATTCTCCCTCAGGTAAATGATGAAATAGGCTTATATGTATGGCGATGGCACAAATGTTCCAAATGGAGGATAACGTGCCTCTGGAGCCGGCCTTCTGATACCTAGTTTATATTGTCTAGTCTACGCTTCATATTGACATAGTTAGCTTTTTGATATTCAAAGACTTCTTCGTACTCAAAGTCGTTGGGATTTTGGTGTCCATGAATAAATATTGATAATTCGATTGCTGTGTGAAAAGCTTCATTTTTCCACAAGGGATTCAATGATTCGCTCACGCAAAAATCTTCGTAAATATTAGTGAACAAGAAATCCAAATAACAATTTTGTTGGTTTTTGACATGATTTATTTGATTGAGGCCTAAATTAGCAGTATTGTCAAAAATAAACTGCAGTGTTTCATTGTCTCCAACGACTGGGAGTAAGATACATTCATTTTCAGAGTCCTGAATGAAGTCTGCTTGGCGTTGGTTAAAGTCACCATAGATGTGAACTTTAACCTCGGGAGGAAATTGCGATAAAATTTGTTCAGCTGATTGAAAAAAAATATCGTAAGTAGTTTTATGAGCGTGATCTGGGGGAAAGTATACGAAGACAAACACGTGAGTTTCGCCAGAAATGCAAGATTTCACCCAAACATGCTCAAAGTCTTCGCATTTAGGTGCTGAAATAATTTCCGAATTGAAATTATTCGAAATTGCAATTAATACTCCTCCACCAGACTTCTTTTGGGACTCCAGAAAATTTCTGTCTTCTCTGAAAACGTTAAATGCACTTCCAAAAACTTCTTCACTTCGTATGCTTTCATCCCAGCTAGTTTCAGTTGCTAGAATAGCCGAAAAGGAAGAGCTTAAAATGTTTTTATAAATTTCCTTCATTTTGGCTGGGCTTTTCATACGATTGAAATTTTGACAATAGATCAGAATTTCAGTCGCATTCTGTTGTGAAGACGGATAAGTATTTGGAAGATTAGTCATACTTACAATACTATTCTGCTTAGAAATATTTTTGTCGTCAATTGCAGCTACTTCATCGAAGTCTGTCAGCGGCGTTGAAAATTTATTGGTTGAGAAAATGTATGAGCCGCGTCCCTTGCGTTTTGAAGACGTTGAATGCGTTCACTAGAAAGGAACGCTCGATGAGACTGCAGGTCTGCCATGGCGTCGTCCCGTGGAATGCCGAGCTCTTCGTGAACGCTCAGGAAAACCTCGCGCAGGTGAAAAATGTCCGCTGGTAAGCCTTCGGCCGCTAGCATTACAGCTGCACTGGTTTTGGTGATTCCGCGAATACATACTGAAGGTGGTTGGTCGTGTAAATATGATAGATATGTGCGCACAAGATCCATAATTTTGGGATCCCGGAGTCGTGCTTTCAAGAAGCGCTGGTCACCGGCTGCAGATTGTTCAGTAAGTCGAACTATTGGCGGACGCATTGGGTCCAATTGTTGCTGTTGTTATTGTTGTTGTTGTTGTTGTTGTAGTGGTGGCGTCGCAGCTCGATGTTGCCATTGCTGTTGCTGTTCGTGCAGTGATGATGATGCACTTTGGTGTATTTCTGTTGGCGCGGTGTCGGTAGGCTGCCTAAGCGTTTCGGCTCGGTATGGATTAATGGTTTCTCCCTTCTTGAAATCGATGAATTTGGGAACGGAGAGGGCTGCGATGGGGTGGTCTGTGTTGGAGGGTGGCTTAGAAAATTGAACCTTGGCATTGGCTAGAAGCTGTTTGTCAGATCCAATACGTTTGCCGTTGACACATTCTACGGGCCCCGTATCATCAATACTCATTTTTCAAAGTTGAAAATTGGCATATTTCACATTTTTATAACATTCTACATTACTCTTGTCGTCCAAATATGCATTCAACATGATATTAATGTAACAATAAATATTTATTGAACGACGGTTAAGATTAACAATAAAATTGTGATTTTAAGGCATTTAGGGCCGATTTCTTCACCTACCCGGCTTAACGACGTAAGCCTGGTTTATCTTAAACCACATTTAAAGTTAAGCCGAAGTTTTAAGCCAGGTTTAAATATTTGCATTTCTTCATACCGGCTTAGCAAATGAAGGCGATGGCTTACGCTAAGCCAAGCTTAACGAATTTTCCCATATCATTCCAGTGACTTTCCAATGGAAACGTCATTTTAAGCCGCCGATATTTTGAAATGCCCGTTATATGCAGTATGGAGTAACAACAACAAAACATCCGCTGAAATTCGAGCAGGAAAAGTGAAATCGCTCGGTAAATTTTTCGGATGCAGAAGGAAATTAATAATGATGAACTACCTAGACTGTTGATATTTTACCCAACGCTAGTATCGAAGATCTTCGATTTAGTAACTACTTCATATGATCGTTCCACAACATGTGGTGTTCGAATTTGCCTGTCATTGTACAAAGTTGGAGTGCCACATTGCAGAAAAGGCGTTGCAATGTTGCTTTATGTTTTGATATCCAGAATTGCCTTCGAATAAATAATCTCCATTATCGCCTTGTTAACCTTAGTAAGGTCTTGGGGTCTTTTTTGACCTTTTCCGAATTTCAATTCGCTAGAGCTTTTGTTTCGAAAGGCCTAGAAATCTGAAATTTTCAGACAATTAATTTTTTGTGGAAAACTATCGTTTCCATTCATCCAAAACATTGGACGACCCCTAGGGGAGCTCCCATAAAAAAAGTTACAAATAAGACCCTGGGGTCATTTTTGACCCCAAACTTTGAACGGCTCTCAAAAATCAGTGGCTGGGCCGATTTTGATTTTCTTTGGCCCAAATGAAAGCCACACATGTCTAGTTTTCAAAACCCCCGGAGAGTTCCGGATTTGGTCACTGTGGCCACCGGGAACCTGCTTCAACTGAAAAATGCCGCTTTAGAGACCCTAACTTTGGCAAGCTATAACTTTGCAACCAAACAAGTAATCAGGACTGTTCAAGAATCGTTGGAAAGGTATTCACGTGGACTTTGATTAAAGACATTAATATTGACTAATTCCTAAGAACCGGTTCCGGAAATCCGGAACATCCGGAAAGTAATGTTTTTCACGATAATGTGCTAGAAAGCACATTCATATTATTTACAGGATAGAAGTTTTTGCATCAAACTTCTTTAGGCCATAATACAATCTGTCGAAAACTATTTCTGTATGTTTCTGGTTATGTCCCGTCCTTCTGGAACCGGTTCCAGGGATCCCACAAGATGGCCAACGAGTTGACTGTAACGAAATTTAACGGTTTTCCGCGCTAAACACATCTGCGTTGGTTAACTCATGATGAAATCTCAATAATTTTACATGCTCCATATTGTTGTGATATGTAAAAATATTGTTGGACATTGTGGTCTTATGTGGCCACCGGAGTGACCACCGGAGAAACCCGTATTGAGGGACTTCCATGTTTTTGCAACAAAGATAGGCATTCGACGGCTCTAACTTCATGATTTTTCATGGCCATGTGGCTTCTGGCGTTAAATAGAAGAATTGACCATTCTGGTCTGTTTTGGCCACCGGAGTGACCACCGGAGAAATCCGTATTGAGGGAGTTTCATGTTTTTGCAACAAAGATAGGCATTCGACGGCTCTAACTTCATGATTTTTCATGGCCATGTGGCTTCTGGCGTTAAATAGAAGAATTGACCATTCTGGTCCGTTTTGGCCACCGGAGTGACCACCGGAGAAATCCGTATTGAGGGAGTTTCATGTTTTTGCAACAAAGATAGGCATTCGACGGCTCTAACTTCATGATTTTTCATGGCCATGTGGCTTCTGGCATTGAAAAGAAGAATTGACCACAATAGTCTGTTTTGGCCACCGGAGTGACCACCGGAGAAACCCGTATTGAGGGAGTTTCATGTTTTTGCAACAAAGGTAGGCATTCAACGGCTCTAACTTCATGTTTTTTCATGGTCATGTGGCTTCTGGCATTGAAAAGAAGAATTGACCACAATAGTCTGTTTTGGCTACCGGAGTGACCACCGGAGAAACCCGTATTGAGGGAGTTTCATGTTTTTGCAACAAAGGTAGGCATTCTACGGCTCTAACTTCATGTTTTTTCATGGCCATGTGGCTTCTGGCATTGAAAAGAAGAATTGACCACAATAGTCTGTTTTGGCTACCGGAGTGACCACCGGAGAAACCCGTATTGAGGGAGTTTCATGTTTTTGCAACAAAGATAGGCATTCGACGGTTCTAACTTCATGATTTTTCATGGCCATGTGGCTTCTGGCATTGAAAAGAAGAATTGACCACAATAGTCTGTTTTGGCCACCGGAGTGACCACCGGAGAAATCCGTATTGAGGGAGTTTCATGTTTTTGCAACAAAGATAGGCATTCGACGGTTCTAACTTCAAGAGTTTTCATGGCCATGTAGGTTCTGGCATTGAAAAGAAGAATTAACCATTCTGGTCTGTTTTGGCCACCGGAGTGACCACCGGAGAAACCCGTATTGAGGGAGTTTCATGTTTTTGCAACAAAGGTAGGCATTCTACGGCTCTAACTTCATGTTTTTTCATGGCCATGTGGCTTCTGGCATTGAAAAGAAGAATTGACCACAATAGTCTGTTTTGGCCACCGGAGTGACCACCGGAGAAACCCGTATTGAGGGACTTCCATGTTTTTGCAACAAAGATATGCATTCGACGGCTCTAACTTCATGATTTTTCATGTCCATGAGGCTTCTGGCATCAAATAGAAGGATTGACCATTCTGGTCTGTTTTGGCCACCGGAGTGACCACCGGAGAAATCCGTATTGAGGGAGTTTCATGTTTTTGCAACAAAGATAGGCATTCGACGGCTCTAACTTCATGATTTTTCATGGCCATGTGGCTTCTGGCATTAAATAGAAGAATTGACCACAATAGTCTGTTTTGGCCACCGGAGTGACCACCGGAGAAATCCGTATTGAGGGAGTTTCATGTTTTTGCAACAAAGATAGGCATTCGACGGTTCTAACTTCAAGAGTTTTCATGGCCATGTAGGTTTTGGCATTGAAAAGAAGAATTAACCATTCTGGTCTGTCTTGGCCACCGGAGTGACCACCAGAGAAACCCGTATTGAGGGAGTTTCATGTTTTTGCAACAAAGGTAAGCATTCAACGGCTCTAACTTCATGTTTTTTCATGGCCATGTGGCTTCTGGCATTGAAAAGAAGAATTGACCACAATAGTCTGTTGTGGCCACCGGAGTGACCACTGGAGAAACCCGTATTGAGGGACTTCCATGTTTTGCAATAAAGATAGGCATTCGACGGCTTTAACTTCATGATTTTTCATGGCCATGTGGCTTCTGGCATTAAAAAGAAGAATTGACCATTCTGGTCCGTTTTGGCCACCGGAGTGACCACCGGAAAAAATCGCATTGAGGGACTTCCATGTTTTTGCAACAAAGATGGGCATTCGACGGCTATAACTTCATGATTGTGTACTATTTTGACTATTCTGGTCTGCTTTGGCCATCGGAGTGACCACCTGGAGAAACACATACTAGGGAACTCCTATGTTTATTTTTAAACGCTCATATTATCTAGATTTATCACCAGAAGCAGTCTTTCGATGGCTCAATTTTCATGCTTCGACACGCGACATATTATCTTTATGCTCAGTTGTTATTCTTATTGTTCAACAAGGTTATTCTGTAGTAGAGGCAATTCATGTTAAAATATACTGCGATTCTTGTAGTCTGATACTGCACTGTCAATGGTTCTGTCAATTCATGTTAAAATATACTGCGATTCTTGTAGTCTGATACTGCACTGTCAATGGTAATATAGTTAGTTCGAGAATTCGGTTCACAAACAAACCTTTCATCGTATATTTTGGTTAACACCACTTAACGTTTTGGTCGTCTATGTTCACTGTTCTTGAAAATCACATCGTTTCTTTTCATTATCATTTTAGATATGTCCACATTATTTGTTAGTACTTGATATGCTTTCTCCTTTCTTGCTGGCTCTATTTTCTTATACTTACGTGAAGTCAGCTTTTTCAGAATAAAAAGTTGTCTTAGTTGGTAGGAGAAGGGCTTTCTTGAGGAAGACAAACAATGTTTCAATTGAATTAGGGAATTATCAAGTTCTGCAATCGAGGAATTCAGTCACAAATATTATCCATTTAGTGAGTTTTATGAACATTTCGCAATTCTTTAATTTTTAATTAAATTAATTCGTCTAGTAGTTTCAACTGGCATACTCTTAAAAGTTCCACGGAGGATTCCTTTCGAGTCCGACTGACATCAAGGTATACACTTAATAAAATGTGCATGCTGCCCAGGGGCATAATTGCAAACCAAGTATCTCATCAATGAAGAATACAGTCTCTCCAAGATTGCAGAATTTTGAGCTCAAGCCTTCGAATGCCTATCTCTGTTGCAAAAACATGAAACTCCCTCAATACGGGTTTCTCCGGTGGTCACTCCGGTGGCCAAAACAGACCAGAATGGTTAATTCTTCTTTTCAATGCCAGAACCCACATGGCCATGAAAAATCATGAAGTTAGAACCGTCGAATGCCTATCTTTGTTGCAAAAACATGAAACTCCCTCAATACGGATTTCTCCGGTGGTCACTCCGGTGGCCAAAACAGACCAGAATGGTCAATTCTTCTATTTAATGCCAGAAGCCACATGGCCATGAAAAATCATGAAGTTAGAGCCGTCGAATGCCTATCTTTGTTGCAAAAACATGGAAGTCCCTTAATACGGGTTTCTCCGGTGGTCACTCCGGTGGCCACATAAGACCACAATGTCCAACAATATATATTTTACATATCACAACAATATGGAGCATGTAAAATTATTGAGATTTCATCATGAGTTAACCAACGCAGATGTGTTTGGCGCGGAAAACCGTTCAATTTCGTTACAGTCAACTCGTTGGCCATCTTGTGGGATCCCTGGAACCGGTTCCAGAAGGACGGGACATAACCAGAAACATACAGAAATAGTTCTCGACAGATTGTATTATGGCCTAAAGAAGTTTGATGCAAAAACTTCTATCCTGTAAATAATATGAATGTGCTTTCTAGCACATTATCGTGAAAAACATTACTTTCCGGATGTTCCGGATTTCCGGAACCGGTTCTTAAGAATTAGTCAATATTAACGTCTTTAATCAAAGTCCACGTGAATACCTTTCCAACGATTCTTGAACGGTCCTGATTACTTGTTTGGTTGCAAAGTTATAGCTTGCCAAAGTTAGGGTCTCTAAAGCGGCATTTTTCAGTTGAAGCAGGTTCCCGGTGGCCACAGTGACCAAATCCGGAACTCTCCGAGGGGTTTGAAAACTAGACATGTGTGGCTTTCATTTGGGTCAAAGAAAATCAAAATCGGCCCAGCCACTGATTTTTGAGAGCCGTTCAAAGTTTGGGGTCAAAAATGACCCCAGGGTCTTATTTGTAACTTTTTTTTAGGGACTAAGGAAGGTTAAAGTTGCATTTTGAAAATGACTTTTTGAAAGTGTGTTGGTCGTGTGATGCTTCAGAGTCTAGACCATTTTGAAGAAATTTCCTCTAAGATTCCTCCAGGAGTTTGCCTTGGGATTCCTCCAGGAACACCTCCAGGGGCTCCTTCAGGAATTTTACAAGGACTTTCTCTAAGGGGTCCCTGCAGGAATTTCTCCAGAAAGTTATCTACGATTCCTACAGGAATTCCAGCATGAATTTTTTTCCAGGGATTCCTCAGGAATTATTCCAGGGATTCCTAGAGGAATTTCTCCAAGAATTCATCGAGGAATTCCTTCATGTTTTTCTCCAGGTATTCGTCTAAGATTTTTCCAGAGATTACTTCAAGTTCCTCCAGGATTTCCTCTAGAAACTTTCCAGGATTTTTTCCAGGGATTTCCCCAGAGATTCTTCCACAAGATCCTTCAGCAATGCATCCAGGGATTTCTCCAGTAGTTCCTCTGAGATCCCTCCAGGAATTTCTCCAGGAACACCTTCAGGGGTTCCTGCAGGAATATTTCCTAGACTTTCTTTAGGAGATCCCTTTGGGAATTCATCTAGGAATTTATCTGCGATTCCTACAAGAGTTCCTCCAGGAATTTCTCCGAGGATTCCTCCAGGAATTTATCCAGGAATACCTCCAAGGATCCCTCGAGGAATTTCTTCAGGTTTTTGTCCAGGAACTCCTATGAGATTTTACCAGAGATTCCTTCAAGAATACCTTCAGAGTTTCTTCTAGCAACTCTTTCAGGAATTCCTTTAGGATTTTTAAAGGATTCTTTCAGAGTTTCTTCCACTAGATCATCCAGGAATTTCTTCTGGAATTCCTCTGAGATTCCTCCCAGAATTCCTCAAGGAATTTGCCCAAGGATTCCTCTAGGCACACCTCCAGGGGTTCCTTCAGAAATTCTTCCTGAATTTGTTTAAGAAATCCCTTCGGGAATTCTTCCAGGAATTTATTTGCGATTCCTACACATTTTTTCCAGAAGTTCTTGCAGGAATTTCTTTCGGGGATTTCCTCCATGGATTTCTCCAGAAATTTCTTCAGGGATTACTCCGAGATACCTCCAGGATTTTTCCAGGGATTCCTCCAGAGATTCTTCCACAAGATCATCCAGGAATACATCAAGAGATTTTTCCAGGAACATCCTCAGAGGCTTTTTCATGAATTCATCCAGGACTTTCTTTGAGGGATCCGGGAATTGCTGCAGGAATTTATCTGTGATTCCTCCAGGAATTCCTCTGTAACGAGTTGCAAAACATTTTTGCAGTCAAAAACAAATCACTAGAATATGATCATTTCTATCAGTACCATCGTGCTTATGAATCATATTGCAATTTTTTGGTATAGTATGAAAAACTAGTCCGTTGTGATACGGCAAGTATAAATCAAATTTCATAGTGCTGAGTTGCGAAAAGATATTTAAAATCCGCTTGCGTCATTTTAAGGTAGTGGAACTTATGTATTTTCGGCAGTTTGTTTTCGTCGTCATGAAAGGTTTTTTGAAACCTATTGAACTCAAAGTTGGCCACAAATCCTTCCAAATTAAGCTGAATGATATGGCAATGTTTCAGGCATTTTGGCCAACGAAAAACTCCCACGACAAAGAGAACAAACCTGCCGATAATAGCCATCGTCACCCTATTAGGTATTCAAAATAAGTCATGTTTAGAAGTACACCACGAATAATACTTTTTATATTTAGAATTATGAGTCAAAATGTTGAATATTCGATTGACTAAACGTGATTTGAACTAAGTTTTTGTAAGAAATCAGTGTATAAAAAGTTATTAGAAGAATTTTGTTTTGAGTGTAATTTGTTGGTTAAAAAAATAATATCTCTTGAACCATAACATTGTTCATTGTGACCTGACATTATGGAAAGGACTGGCTTAAAATAAATAGAAACTTCAATGCAAATGTGCTTTCGATTTCCAAATCAGGATGACAAATTTGCAAACACGGTGCCTTTATGAAGACTTTCAATCTAATGTAAAAACTTGATTGTCCCAAAAACCGATGTTGAATATTTTATATTGACGACGTGCTGGATGTAGATTATCATTTTCTATATGATCGCCTCCATCCGTATTCAAAAGTTTTACAATTGTATCGTTCCTAAGTGTACATGTTTCATTAAAAATATTTTCTGCTGTTTTAAAAATGTATCCATGAAGCAGGTGAAGAAACCCAAACTCTGCAATTTGCGGCTTGGGCCTGGCTTAGCGCTGCTAAGCCACCTCAGAGCACCGCTTAAAATAAGCCACACTTAACGTAAACCGTAGCTTTATTAAACCGGGTTTAGTGGTTAAGCCGAGGTGAAGAAATCGAAAAAAAGTTAAGCCTGGCTTAAAATTTTGCTAAGCCTGGTTTAAAATTTAAGCCCGGGTGAAGAAATCGGCCTTTAGCCATACTATTCATCAAAGCTGTCGTGTTTTAAACACTAACGCACTGATTTTACAAAAGTCTTCCATGATTAACAGATAAATGTATGTAGATTTTTTAGCATACAAAGAGTTTCAATTATAATACTTTACAACTCTGAGGTATGGCTTGTCAAAGTATAATTTCTATGATATCAGAACCAAACAGACGAAACACTGACAAAACTACCATCTCATATATCTCAAAGTATTGATAACTTCGAGAGTTGGTGTTCTCAGCAAAGTTGTTAGGTTGGTCATGGCACAAATTTCCCAAATGGAGGAAAACGTGCTTCTGGAGTCGACCTACTGATAGGTTGGTCAAAGACTTACAGTTGATGGATAGTTTGGTTTAAAGTTCCACCAAAAAGCGGCGCTAGAGAACTTACAAATTTTATGTTTCATATATCTTATACTTAGTAAGATGGTTTCTTCGGCAAAATTGTTTGGTAAGTCAAGGACTTGCAGTGGATTTACCATAAGATGCGAGATTTCGCTACTAGAAGACGCTAGTTTCCATTTTGCTAAAGCTGGCGAATGATTATAATTTCTTAAAAAGTATTTTACAAGCTGGATTTTTTTTTACTTGGATCCAAGATTTAAAAGTTAATAGAACGACAGTCAAAAAAGATGTATTCTACTTGAAACGCTCCATCTTCGTGTAGAGCAAACCAATCAAGTCTAAATGTGAAAGGATTTGAAATCATACGGCCCATCAATTGAAAATTCTTGACCAGCCAAACAACTTTGTCGAGGACACCAACTGTCTAAATAATAAGGATCTTGAAAAATACAGAGATGGAAATTATGTCAGTGTACCGTCTATCTTTGATATCACAATAATCACCGACTCATACATATCAGGACCCTGAATACTTAGAGAGTTGTTAACCTTTTCAAGGAACTTCAGTTTAAAAGTCGTTTGGTTTAAGGTTCTATTTGCCTAGTGGTAGTTGATATTTTGAAAAATCATGCACATTATATTTATTCAGAAAAGAAAAGTTGTAGCTTTTTAAAAATGCCCAAAAATTTTCAAATTTGGCTGCTAGTCAGAACTTGTAGGAAACTTTTTGAGAAATTATAATCATTTGCAAACTATATTAAACTTTTGATAAGCATCGTGAAATCTCACGTCCAATGGTAAGTCAACTATAAGTGTTTGACTTATCAAACTACTTTGGCAAAGACATCAACTCTCTAAGTAATTAAGATTGCTTTATAACTGTTAGGTCTATTTGTCTCTGAGATCATAGAAGTTGATCTCAGGGCTCTAAGTGGTATGCAATTCCTCTGGTATGCCTTTGGTTCAATAAATTCTCGTACACATCTTACAGCGTTTTTACTTGAATTGATGACATTGCATAGATTATTTAAAAAATACTTATCTTGACGGCTTGATGAGTTCTATGCTGAAAAATCTAAATATCTGGCGGTGCGAAGTAATGGATCTTAGCGGTCTAGTCCTCTCTCTCTCTCTCTCCTCTTCTTGGCGCAACGTCCTCACTGGGACAAAGCCTGCTTCTCAGCTTAGTGTTCAATGAGCACTTCCACAGTTTTTAACTGAGAGCTTCCTCTGCCAATGACCATTTTGCATGTGTATATCGTGTGGCAGGCACGAAGATACTCTATGCCCAAGGAAGTCAAGGAAATTTCCTTTACGAAAAGATCCTGGACCGACCGGGAATCGAACCCGTCAACCCGTCACCTAATCATTTTCTGTTGGGTTCATCAAATGGCTTACGGTCATGGACGCAGTTCGATGATAGCTCAGTGGTACTGAGGAACTGCAATGCACAGTCGTAAATTATGGCGGACGTGTTTTGGAAAAGAT